>NW_024100118.1:600000-780000 GCF_016545835.1 Crotalus tigris | reverse complement strand
TCTGGTTTTATCCTATTTCTAAGGGCAATGTTCAAAAACCAGCTTTTTCATTTGTTATATTAAAGCAGAATGGCTGTGTTTGCATATGCATGCATGGATAACTAAGAACAGCTTCCAAACAGCTATAGCAATCTGCAAAAAATAACTGGATGTTTTAAAATGTATCTGTTGTCATGCATTCCAAAATATATCTTCCAGAGGGATGAGAGGGAAGAAAGGAGAGGAGAGAGAAAAGAGTAAAGGAGGGGAGAAGGAAGTAGGAAGGTTGGAGGAGAGGAGGAGAAGTGGGGAGAAAGGGGAGGAGAGTGGTGAAGGAGAGGAGAGGAAGAAGAGGGAAGAGAAGAAAGGGAGAAAGAAGGTAGAGAAGAAGGAGTGTAGATACGGTGAAAGGGGAAATGGGCGAGCAACACCAAAAGTCATGTGTATGTATTTATTTCATTTTATTAAAAGTATCTTATATATGAATGTAAAAAGAATGTATGTTAACATCTGATAAATATTACGGTATATGTATGGGGGAGAGTTTGGAAAAATAAAAAATTATTAAAAACAAAACAAAACACCAAAATATATCTTCCATAGGATTTACAAGCCCGTAATATTTGGGCATTTATTTTGCAAATGTCTCTTTGGAAAAAGTTAACTTTCAGTTAATTTTCAGATCCTTCATGGATTTAAAAATCAAGTGGGAGATGAAAATTGGAGGCGTTTCTCAGACCAGTTTCCTGTTCCTCTAAAAGAGCGCCTTGCAGCTTACTATGGAGTTTAACCTCATGTATTCAAGCTGCAGTACCATAATTAGAGGTAAATTATTTATCTTTCAACTATTTATGAGCTGCCTGTAGGACTTTTCCAATACATGAATTGTTCTGTTGTCTTTTTATTGGGCACACTATATATTTAACTACAGATAGTCCTCAACTTACAAAAGTTTGTTAATGATGGTTTGAAATAGTGATGGCCTCAAAAAGAGTATTTTATGGTTCGTAAAGCACTTCTAATTCACAAAACATTGCAAACACACAAACATACCCCCGTGGTTATGTGATTTGATTTGGGTTTTTGACAACTATTCGTACTTATGACTAGTTGCCAAGTGGCCTGAAAACGGGATCACCATTTGCAATCTTCACTATCAGCCTCGATTAAAAAAAAAAAAAAACAGTGGGGGAGCTGGCAGTAATGTTGTAAGCTGCTGCTACCTGCCAAGAGGACTCATACTCATACCTGGTTGCTGGCTGAAAGAGTTCCCTGTTAAAATCCAAGCAGGCACAGAATTGAAATCCTTTGGCACACAGTTCTTTCAGCCAACGCTAAGGGGTGAGAGGGAGTTGTAATACAAGTAAGATTTTCAGCCTCTTGAGTGTAGATGCACGCAGTAAGGAAAGGAGTGCAGGATGCTTCAGGACACCCAAGCACATAATTGTCTCTCAAAGCAAATCCTACTTGGATTTTCATCTCCTGAGCAGAGGGGCAATGCAGTAAGGTGCAGCGTGCAAGGTGTCTCCAAGGTGGGGTGGGGGCCTTGGAGGCCTAGAGCAGGCATGTATAAGTATATCTCTGCTCAGAGGCTGAATATCTGCTTGGATTTTGGCAGAGAAGATTTTGAGTTCCTGAGCAGAAAGACGTTCATGCAGCCTGCACTCGGCCTTCAGGGGCATCCCACAGTGCTTACCCATCCTATTAACAACCACAAAATCGTATCAAGGTAACTGTTATTGAGTGAAACGCTCATGTGTTGTCTCATTTAATGACCGCTTCACTCAGTGACAAGATTTCAATCATTAGCAAATTTTTGTAATCTCATGTTTTAAAAAAAAAACATGAACAATGAAAACTGTCCTTGAGTGTACTTTATTAGTTCTGTAGAACTGAATTTGGGGGGTAAAAGAGTGATACCTGAATTGTAATTTCTGTGCATATTATACAAGCTTTTAATAAACATTAGCAGAGACAATGGGCCTACCTACACAATGTTGTCCCTAAATGTTAGTGATTTAATTGATTGTATGATTGAATAAATTGTATGATTTAATTGAGCTTATTATTTCAGGTATAAATGGAAGTAGAAATACTATGAGGTCTGTTGATGAAAAATTAATACAAAAATGTTCAAGAAATAGCAGTTAACTTCACTCTAAAAGTACTACAGTGGTGCTCTGTTATGCTGCATACTACAGAGCAACACTAATTTGTATTTCCTATCTGTGTTAAGAAGCGTGTATTAATCATAAATAATTTGCTTTCTGAATAAAACCTTGTATTTGTTTCTTTCAGGTCCTTCAGTCTGGAAGACTGAGAGGAAGCCTCTGCACCCAGGGAAAAATGTTACCCTTTACTGGGGGGAAGGGTAAACCAGTAGGGAATACAGTACAATCCCAAGCCTACTGGGAGGGGCGGGAGGGAGGTGTTGCCGTCACTGTATTAAGCCGATGTTGGGAAATGTTTTAACATCTGGAGCTTTTGTGGGTGGAAATCTGTCTCCTGTTACAATTCTGCACTGGATGTGAAGATGCGCAAAAAAGTTTGTTCACAACAGCATATTCTGCAATATTATGGGGAATTGTACCAAAATGAAATTATAAAATAGATCCATAGGGGATATGTAAAGCGAAAATACATTGTGTTCATGCGATAAAGGAAACAGAAGAATGGAATTACAGACAGTTAAAGGTATAACAAGGGGTTTCTGTATTGTTTCATCTTGATGGGATTCCTAAGTATTGCATGTTGATGAAGAACTAAACAAATGAAGTTAGTAGAGTTAAGGTGAAGCTTGCTACCTATATTAGGAGTAAGCACTTGCAGTATACAAATTTAAATAACCCCATAATGAAGTAATAAAGGCTAAAGCAAACAAATGAAGCAACCTGCAAGATGCCAAATGTGTCGCTCCTTTTCATTTTTAGTGGGGGGAAAAAAAGGGCATTTCAGAGGAAAGATTAATCTTTTTAATTTTCCATTTAAAGGGTAGTAGATATGATTTGATGGTTGTGCTTCATTAGATTTAATTTCTAGAGTAAGGCATAATTCTTAATGTGCAGTTTAAGGTTTGGGCATGCATTTTGGGTCATAATGATCAAGCATATTTTTAGTGGGAAAGTAGCATGCTTGCATCAAGGAGTGAGAGTGGTAAACATTACTTACCTTGCGCCAGTTTTGTGTTGCAGTTTACCAATTCGTGCAGTATAACCCTGCCTTTAAAATTCCTTTAAAATTCTGTGGATTTTATTTTTATTAAGATATAAGTATAAAATACTGTAGTGACAATTAGGCCTCAAAATAATTTTTAGGATCTCTTAGGAATATGATTGATATTGTAATGTGTAACCTGCACAATGTGGAAAGCAGATATAGCTGTGCGAAGTATTGCCTCTGTGCTGTCAGTGTGATGTGCTTTCTGCATGGTTATACTATTAGTGATTTTTATCAAATCTTCTAAAATGAGTTATAAGGTAAGACCTGTTAAAGGTTACATAAATGTTAGTTGATGCCTAAGACAATTGTAGAAAATTGATGACATGATTGCTACATTTCAGTGTTTATTCACACCCAACATATTTTATTGTTCTCCATAAAGCATGATCTTAAGAGATGCATAAGTTAGTATATGTAAAGCAGGGTATCTACACGGTGTCAGCGCATATTGGGGGCCCATTGTGTCTTAGACCACAAAAGGGTGCAGGTAAAAAGCTACAGAGTGAATGTTTGTTTGGATCCTTTTCATTTCATTTGTTTAGCTTTTCTGCTTCCCTTTTCTATTTGCTTGTATTTCTGTGAATAAATCCTTGTTAAGTTTACCTTTTACTTTTCTTTCCATGTGTATTTTCTTATGTACTGTGAATGTGAAAATCTAACTGGTACACTTGATTTTGTGTTACTATAAAAGTGAAAGTGTGATTAATTTAGACTGCATAAAGAGTATCCCATGATGATAAAGGAAAAATGGAAAGACAATAATTCTGCTGGTCAGAGATAAAGCCACACTTTTCCATTTTCCCTTAAATGCTGCAAAATCAATAATCTGTGCAAAAAAAAGAAAAGAAAAGCCATAACAACCGCCTTACATTTTAGCTTCTCATCTTTACATTGAAAAAATACATACTGGATAACCGTTTTGTAGAGAATGACTGTATGATTTTGATTCTTTTTAAGGTCTATTGTACGATTTAGCCATTGCACTGAACACCAACCTTGTATGAGTGTGAATTTATGAAATCTTATTTCAGGCTTTTTTTAATGCATGGGAGCATGCACAAGTCCTATACATTCCTTTTTTTTCCTTTGTAAATTTCATTGGGGTCAAATATGTTTGAAAATGATTTATTACAATATGTCCTGTATAAACGTCTATGAACAGGTTTATGCTACTATGCCATTAAAACCACTGGAATAAAATTACATATAGTGATCTACTTTCAACTAACTTCTTGTATTGAAAGCCAGAACTTTCAGCTGACCTTTGCTGTAGCTTTTTCAATCAAGGAAGTATATACCAATTCCAAAGAAAGTAAATCTTAACATTTATTAAGGCCAGAACTTGCCTTTTGGCAAGAGTTTACATTTCTATGTGGAATTCTCAAAGACAAAACTTTATTTATTTTGGCCCTTGTGTAGGTGAACTGTAGTTGCCGATAACATTAAAGTTTTGTGCATAGAAGCTACTTATATAGGAGAGAAAATTTTATTACATGGGTTAATATAAAGGGATGTGACTTTTATTGTAATGTAGCTGATTTCGCAGAAAAATAACAAAGCAATACTGCAGTTAGAATTAACAAATTAAGGCTTCATAGCAAACCATATTCATAGTCAGCAAAATTACAATATACTTGCAGAAGCTGCTTGGTATAGAATTTGAAGTAAGAATTCTAATACAACACTAAGTTGTAAATCAAATATATTGCATCATGGGATATATAAAACATCTTAATTCTTTTTGTGTATTCTTGACAATTTTGAATGTTGATTGAATGTTATTCTGTAGAATTGTATGTTTGTCTTTGTTACATTCCAGTGTTCTCTGCCTCTTGGCATGCTACAGGCACGGCTTAACTAAATCTGCTCCTTACACAGTGAATAAGTGCTTAGTGTGCTAAACTACAGAAATAGCCGCTGCTAAGTGATGTAGATTTTCTACTTGAATATTTTTGTTGTAGGAACCTCAGGAGGTCAGTGTTTACTGTTTTATATATGGCTTTGTTTTCATGTTGAAGGCCCCTTTGCTTTTTGAAGGATTCTAACAATGAACAAAGCTGCTGATCAACCTAAGTTGGTAACAGAAAGTATATTTTAAAAAAATATAAATAAAAGTATCTCCTTTGCAGTTCAACTTGGCTAATGTAGAAAGAGTTTTTGATTGTTGAGTTTGTGACTATTAAGGGGGAAAAAAATCTTACCTATGGTCTTTCTTTGCATTTCTTTCAGTTGAAGGGGAATGGATAACATTTTGTACAATTTTTATTTTTTTTCTAAGCTGGTATGTAGAAATCAGGTCTTTGATCTAGATTTCAGTGTTTAATGGTATTTAATTTGAAGTACTATACATTTCAGAGGACTCATTTCCAAGTAAGTATGCTAAGGACTGTAGTCTTGGTTTATTGCCATGCTGAAGATAAAGTCATGGTAACATTCATAAAATACATAGCCAATAGATTTTTTTTAAAGTAATATTACTTTTGTAATAAACAATATTGACACTGTGATACTTTTTCCTTTAGCATTGGCATTGAAGTATTTAAGCTACATAAATACTGTGTAATTTAGATTTATACTATTGTAAGAGGATTTCCAAAGCTGAAATTTCTGTTATTTAGATAAGAAATATTCACACTAGTTTTATCTCAGGTAAATAATCTTGTACCCTTTTGGTTAGATAGAGGCTTATTTCATAAGAGTACCAGTTTGTTGTTCATATAGAATTGCCTAATGTCTTAAACTTTCATATCTAAATTGAGTTACTATGGGACAGCAATTGCTTATTTTATTCATATTGAATGTATTAACAAGGATGTATAACATTCTTTTTAAGAGATGAGTGCATCTGTATGAATAGTACCCAATTATCACCGTAAAAAAGACTTTATACTGTGCAGTGCAAAGTTATGTTTCTGATATAAAACAAAAGAGATTATGACCTGGAATATGTTCATATCTAAGTAGCCTAGGTTTTTTTAGAATAATGAATGCCTAGAGAATACACACAAAAAATATCCTTGTTTCTGCTGTAAACTACTATATGCCAAGCAGTAATCTCTTAAATTAACATTGCTATTTAATATGTATGTTTTACTGTGGTAAGCATTTGGCTCTTTAGGATATTTTGATTTTGAGGTGTTAGATTAACAATTTGACATTTTAATACAGTTTAATACTGCACTAAAATTTCTGATGTTCTTAATTAAAAATGTCTGCAGTTTAAGCTATACTCTTTATATTTACTTGTCAAATCAAATCAGTGTTTAGGCGGTCCTGACTGAAATTTTAATACAGTGTAGTTTCATCACTAAGAGACTGAGTGAAAACCTAACAGAGAAACTTTAATGGTTATATTAAAGTAATTATTCAATCTTATTTTGCTGGATAGATGCACTTTTAAACAAGTTAGTTAAACTGCAAATTAATTGTAGTATTGATGATATGGTATTTCCCTAACTTTCCCAACCTAATAACTTGATTCTTGTGCGACAGTTCATTTTAGAATCAGTACTACTTTTGTATGTACATTTAAAACATTTGGGATGGCACATTTTTGTCTTCTTTCCCCTAAAGATACTATACTTTTTCTCCTAATTAACTTTGTCATACGGTTGTTTATTTGAATTGGATTACCAACAGTAGTTAAAACAATAAAGTAGCCAGATCTTTCTGCTGACAACTTAGGTTGTATGAGTTTTGCTTGGAAGCATTAAATTGGATGTGTTTTCCATATGTGTTAGAATATTCCCTTCAAACATATCCTTCAGCAACTTCTCAAACTTTATTAAGTTGATTTTTCTTGTCTGCCTCTGCCAACAAAGCTTCATTTTAAACACAATATGGTTTCAATTTTTGATAAGCTGCTGAATTCTAAAGAATTTTTGGGGCCACCAAATATTTTGGATCATGCAGAGAATATATATTGTAATGTAGTAATTTTGTATTTACATTTGTATGATGTGATAATAGATGTGAATGTTAATCACTGCTTGATTATGTTAATAAAATTTGTTTAAATAGATGCTGCACTCTGATTCTTAATGAAAAGAGAAGGAGCCATTGAAAACTGATTTGTTTTAATTGAATTATTCATTTATTTAGCTTCCAGTTTGTCTTGATATTTGGGAAGAAATTATTGGCTACAGGAAAAAACATTTTAAAAGATTTAATTAACATAGAATACTATGTTTAAATATATATACACATTGCTTTTTCTTTGGCTTTGTAGCAGCAAATAGGCAAAATCAACTAGGTTTTGAGATGTGCCTTTTTACACAATTTAATATGAATTGAATTTCTATTTTAGGATCTTATTTTCCAACTGAATATTAAATTACTAAATTAATATATTTTATTTATATTTGCAACAGAGAAATGTTGCCATGGTTAATATCTGGCATCAAGACTGGCATTTCTTGGATGATAAGAAGTGACTTAAATGAAGTCACTGGGTTTTTGTCATAGTTGAATTTAATACGACACTTGCAAAAATAAAAGCTTTAGGATAACTCTAAGGAAGAATTGCACATTTATTTTCTTAAGTAACTAACATAAACTTAAAAAAACAGCACAAGCATATAAAGAATTCTGAGCTATAAAAGAAGGTGGAGAATGTCCAAAGTTTGGCTTTTCACAAATCTTAAAAGGCATTTCAAAAATGGTTCTATTTCAAAAAAAAAAAAAGGTTCCATTTCTGGTCTGGCTTCCCAATAAATTGCAATTTATAAAGTGCTCTTCGGTTATCACAGATTGCATATCCACTTTGGCAATTCCTAAGGTAACACGATCCAAGTCATGTTATAGATCCAAGCTAGCATCTGGGTTTGAATCTGAAAATACATTGGCAATATTGTACATAATCTGATCTTCTGATTATCAAACTATTAAGTTTTCCTAGCCATTTATATAAATATACAAAATACACTGCAGTACTATTTAATTTTTATTTATTCCATTTGGACAGCCACTCATCTCACCTAAGTAACTGAGTGGTTCACAGCAGTTAAAAACAAGAAAAAATAAATTGTAAAACCTTCAATAACTATGATCAGTGGCAAAATGTGTAAATTCAGCACAGCCATTGCAAAAACTCTCCACTAATGCCAATGGCAAAGCCTTGTCTTCAAAATCAAAGAGGGTTAGGGCCAATCCAGAATCTGGAGGAATGATGTTACAAAGGGTGTATGTATGCAACCTGGATCCTGCCAGACGATCCTCTTTAATAGACCTTTCCTGAATATTTTAATAATAAAAAAAAATCCAGAGTACCTAAACAGTAATCCTTACAAGATTCTATGGTCTTGGTTGATGAATAGATAAATTATTTAGAAATTGGGATATAAGGCTAAATCTTTTTAATAGGCAGTGAAAGGAATGAAATCTGAGATAGGCATATCCAGGAATATTGGGGATAATATTAAGTCTAGTTTGCAAAACCCGTTTAGATGGAAATCAGTGGATACATAAAAGCACATCTTCTCATTTGTAACTTACTTACAAATGAAAAAATTACCAGAGATGCACACATTAAAATACATGCAAGTGAAAATAATCAAATAACTACCTAGTATACCAGGTTTTTTGCATCTTTATATTATTTCAAGCTACAAAAGCTAACAGTGTAAAGACATAGAGAAAATACATATAGCACCACAAAATCCTTTAAAATATTGGTGATGTAATTATACTGAACATTAAAGTTTTGTATCAGCAGACCAGTTTTTATTCTATGAACTGCTTGTCTACATTCTTGATATCATGAAATATGGTAACTGATTTTGAAAATGCTCTATCCAAAAAAAAATCTGAACTAGGAATGTCTATTAATCTTCTTACTTTGCTTAATAATAATGCAATTCAGCAAAAGGCAGTCAGAATAATTTAAACTGGAAATTGTTGTAGCAGGATATATAAAAAAGCTTATGGAAGGCTGTTAGGGTTTAATAGATGGGCAGTTGGGGCTGGCAGTGCAGAGTATTGTACAGATGGGATATGAGTAGCAATAGACACAATAGCAGATGAATCTAGGGAAATACAAGCATGATATAACCATGGTTTTCAGTATATTATGCTCTTTCACAGACAAATGAATGTAAAATTTGAACAGAATACTGAGTATACAGTGCAAAAGGTTGTATCTACAGTGTGCTTTTCAAGTTAAAAACATCTCTCCCTTAAAAATCAACTGATGATAGGTTAAAGGAATATATATTTAAAGAAAATGAGTAAATGCACTACTTTTCTGTATCCGTACACCTCTTCTATATCTATACATGGGAAGGTAGAATTTTTATTTCTCCCATTAATCGTTAACACTTATCCTCTGGAATGTCAATCTAATTTTTTTTAACATATCAGCCTTTACATCAAATGCCACAGAAATAGTGATTAACAGCATTAGTACCAAAGAAATTAAATAGGGCATGAGACAAGAGTTATACAGTAGTTTTCTCCAGTTCCTTGTGTATCCATAAAACAAGCTATCACACGAATGTCAGATTTAAAATAGCAACAGTTGTCTCTGATCTATGCAATGTGCATCACTGCTGATCATTTTACTAAGCAATAAGAACAAAAACTATATAATTTACACATTGAGGGAACACATTTTAAAACCACTGCTCTAGAAATGATAGAAATCACTGAGTATTCACTTAGTGCATCATTTTTGAACATAATTTCAAAATTTCAGATTTTCTTTATGGGTATCACACATAGGAAAAACAAGGTCCTAAGCAAGAATAATTGCAAAGGCTGGTTATTTAAAGTGCATTGTAAAGAACAGAAAGACCTGTTCTGAATATGAGTATTTGGTGGGCATTTCCTTTCAGTGCTAGATCTTGCACAAACAGTCCCTAATCTCTGGCGTGTGATATTGTCCTATAAGATGATGCAAGAATGAGATGCTATTAAAAACGTTTCTTTCCAACAAAAAAATAATTCTAATTTCAGTGTTGACTTCAATTATTTTACAACCAGTGTGATCTTTCATTAATTTAAAAATAGTTGTTTATGCTAAAACTCTTATTTTAGTGGTAGAGCATGTTTCTTTATGTATAGTGTGAAGGAAATGCAGATGCGCTATATCAGACATGTCAAACTTGTGACATCACGTGATATCGTGCAACGTATCGGGACTGTTTTGCCATTGCTGGCAATGGGGAAGGCGCAACTTCCGCGTGATGCGTCTGGCCCATGGGCCGGCAGTTTGACACCCATGCGCTATATGAAAAGATTATATTTTTTTCATAATCAGGACGTAATGGCCTCACACAAGAAAATAATGGATTAAAATGAATATCTCCTAAAGTATATTGAAATATAAAAGAGAATTGAGCTCAAAATTTCAAAATAGAGTAATAATATGAGGTGGAAAGAGCAAAAACTTCACCCACCTAGCATGATTTGATGAAAACCTCAAGAATGTTACAAATTGGCCTCAGATTTGTGGAAAACAAAGACCTATGAAACCAGCAGTCATGTTAGAGGCAAAATTTAATTTCCAAATGGTGGAACTAGTTTTAGAGCAAAGAATGAAATAAAAATCAGGTAGGTAATATTTTCTTGAAGTATAGTAAGGCAATAAACAAGTGCATCTGACAAAGAACAAGAGTGAATGAGAACTACAAGAAACAGTTACAGCATTCTACATTTGAGTGACAGCTCATTGGCAAGTGCAATGGTAAGTCTGTAGAAGATTTTATGAAATAACAAAATGTGGGGAACTAGAGACAAAAGGTATATGGCCCAATATGTTTTGTGTTAATGTGATATGGAATGATTGCAATTTAGTAAACAGACTCTTAATCTTGATTAAGAAAAATATATTCTAGAATAAAATACTCATATACTCTTGAAAAGCATGTACTATTTTTGATTTTGTATAAAACAAAAAGGATACTATAGTAAAGAACATCTCTCCCCCCTTCAATTAGCTAACCCTCCCAGGCTTTTTTAAAAAGTTTGTTTCATTATTTTGTAAGTCAAGAATTACCTGTATTTCCTTTTATCTTACACTTGTCTATTTATAATAATAATAGTAAAGTTGGAAGGGACCTTGGAGGTCATCTAGTCCAACCCCCTGCTCAGGCAGGAAACCCTACACCATTTCGGCCAAATGGCTGTCCAGTCTCTTCTTAAAAACCTCCAGTGTTGGAGCATTTACTGCTTCTGGAGGCAGGTTGTTCCACTGATTAATTGTTCTCACTGTCTGGAAGTTTCTCCGTTATTCTAGGTTGCTTCTCTACTTGATTAGTTTCCACCCATTGCTTCTTGTCCTGCCTTCAGGTGCTTTGGAAAATAGCTTGATTCCCTCTTCTTTATGGCAGCCCCTGAGATATTGGAATACTGCTATCATGTCCCCCCTTGTCCTTCTCTTCGTTAAACTAGACATACCCAATTCTAGCAACCATTCCTTATATTTCTTTTTGTTCTTTGTTTAATATTGCTTACCCAAAAAGATAGACAGTGATGCGTACATCTATTAAAATTATAAATTGAGACCAAGGAAACTCATGTATGAGGACAGAACCAGCACTATATAAAACTCCCTATAAAACATGTATTTTTCAGGGTTTCCAATTTAGGATATAGAGTATTCCTCCTAACCAAATAACAAAATCCTTGTTCAACACAGGCACACCTCTGCCCTAAAAATAATAATTGAAGGCTTCTCCATCTCTGCCCTCCCTCATGGCTTAATAGACTGGGGCCTGTATGAAAATAAAAACCAACAGAATAATCACTTCCTCCCTGCAAGATTGACTATCAATAAGGTGTTTGTTTAATCTCTACTTCAATCTTATATGTATAATTGAAATGTGTTCATTTCAGCTGCCTTCTCTCAGTAAACGGTAAGTGTGCAATTTAACTTTTTACCTTGGTTTAACCAACCCTGATCTGCTTTTGCAGAATAAATAATGTATAATAATTGTTCTCTCCTATTAAGTTTGGTAAAAGGGTACTCCCCTAAAGTACTGTCCCAGGAAGTGCTGGAAAACAGGAATTAAACAGAAAATTCTCAATTACAGAGATCATTCTTTTATTAGTGGATACTGTTATAGCACTTGGAAATCAACTGAAATCTTCACTTCCCCAGAGATCTAAGTAGTATGAAATTGTTAACTATTGCCCTAAATACTGTAGTTGTCCTCATTTAGCAACCATTCAGTTACCATATTGATGAGAAAATAACTCAATCCTTACTTTTACAACTTTCACAATTCTGTAAAGCAAAGGGAAGATGAAGTAAAATTGTATGTATAGTTGTAATTTCTTTTAGTGACCATTTGGTTTACATCGCTCCTCTCTTGAACTTTTGGGAGGGTTTTTTTTCCTGCCTGGAAGTTGTACGAAAAGCAGATGTGTTCCGGAAAACACAGATTTATCATAACCGATTCGCCAAACTCAACAAAAAATAAGGTATCGGTTCTACCCAACTGGTGCTACCCCACCACTGCCTATGACCATTTTCACCCTTACCACCATTGCAGCATCCCCATGATCACGTGATCAAAATTTAGATTCTTGGCAGACTCACATTTATGACAATTGCAATGTCGCATAGTTATGTGATCCCCTTTTGCTACCTTCTGACAAGCAAAGTCAATGTGGAAGCCAGATTCACTTAATAACCGTGTTACTAATTTAACAACAGCAGTTATTTGCATAACTGGGAAGAAAGATCATAAAACGGGGCAAAACTCACTTAAATGTCTCACTTAGCAACAGAAATTTCGGGCTCAATTGTGGTTGTAAGTCAAGGACTACCTATATTGCAAAGGAAAAAAAACTATGTCAGGACTCCAGTCAAATTTTGTTAAATACAATAAGATGAATATTATGTTTCTATTAACATAATCCTGTGAGCTGTGTTCATCTTCTGCATCATCACAACCTAATAAATTATGACCTGTGCTAAATTCTCTTGCACAACTACTTAGCTCTTCAGACAAAGTGAACTAGAAATCAAGACACTATAGCAACCTTGGCTCTTTTATGACTTGTGGACTTCAACTCCCAGAATTCCTGAGCCAGCATGGCTAAGCATGGAAATCTCTCCCTTTTCCCTCAGCATGGCTGGCTCAGGAATTCTGGGAATTGAAGTCCACAAGTCATAAAAGAGCCAAGGTTGCCTACCCCTGCTATAGCGTATCTTAGTAACAGGCAATGTTTGAAAAGGCCACAGCCAGGTTTATTCCTGTAACCCACTAACAAGGAATCAGCTTGACTGGTGGGAGGGGAGAGGGACTTTGAATGTTTGGGTTCTATCCATCTTTTCTTTTCCATCCATCCTAGAAGGACCCTGGAGCCTGCGCCCCCTTTCGACCAGACTTGCAATCCCCCAAATCCTGATACCGTAAACACCCCGCGGCTCTCGCCTTTACCCTTCCACAATCCCGCCCGATTTAGCGCGCCTGCTCAATCCCTTCCCGCGGGGGGGGGGGCGGCCAGGCGCGTTCCAGCGTCTATGTTGTTTCGAACTTTGGTGCCTGCGCCTTGACCGGCCATCTGGCGTCTGCGCATGCGTCTGCCTGCCTGGATTCAGGAGAGGGAGTGAGGCAGGCGGAGGCAGTCGTGGTTGTGCCGTGAGGGAAAGGGCGGCGTTCGGAGACTGTTTCCTCTTTCCGAGAGAGGCCCCCGGTGACGGAAGGAGCCGGACCGAGTCGGCGAGATGGTCATGGAGTACTTCGTAGAAAGTTTTTGGGTAGGGGCTGCTTTGCTTGGGAGGGGCAGTCTTTTGTTGGAGGGCACGGAGGGTAAAGTCTCTCACTACAATAGCAGGGAAAGCGGCGAGATTCGGGCAGGCAGTTGGGTGAGCCGGAGCCGGCGGTGCCCCTTCGCGGCCCCTGCGCCACTTGGGAGCAGGGTTGGGGCCTGCCGTTGGATCGGTTCCTGCGGCAGCGAAGGCGCCGGTTGAGACGGAGGCTTTTTGTTTGCCGAGGAACTTCGCGGAAGCGTCCCGGGAAAGTCGGGGGAGCGGATCAGGGCAGCTCGAGGGACGCGTTCCTTCCCAAGCCACTTTCCTTGTAGGGCTCGTGTCCCAAGGGTCGCGGTTTGGGGGAAGGAGAGCACCTGCTTGGTCGCTCTCGCATCCCCCTTTTGGTTAGCTGAGGTTTGGGGACCGCGATCCGCGAGGAAGGTTTTAAGAAGCGACTTGGCCTGGTGGGATGGGATTGTTTACTTTTCTTTCCTGAGCTCCTGGGAACGAAACGCGAGAGCTTCGTTCACTGGAGGTTGATTCAGGAATCTCTCTCCTCCCAGGATTTCTAAATGCCACTGATATTTCGTTAAGGCTTTGGGAAATTACAACCACTCCGTAGTGTACGCTTAGTTCGTTGCCCTTCTCGGTTCTTTTCCTTAAATTTATCATGGGTAAGTGTTTTTGAAAGAAATGTCTTTAGACAAAGCAAGAAAAGGAAATGAATGGCAAGCTGAAGTTATCAGTTGAGAATTTATTGTTATGTACCTTGAGTACTTGAATTACGTAGAAGGATTAGTGGCATTTAAAAAAATAAAGGCAAGTTGATCCTTAAATTGATCCTGCAACTTAAGGACATTGTACATTTACCAGATTCCATGCTTATTTGTGCATACTGGTCAGGAGGGAAACTATTAAAGGTATGCTTTTTCCCTCTTTCTCTCTCCCTGACTTTAAAATTTAGAAGGAAACTCTACAAGTAATTATTAGTTGGGCAAGCCATAATCTTAAAAGTATGAACAGGCTGTTAACATAGACATTAACACTGGTTTAGTGTTAATGACTATCTTAAAAATTATAATGAAATGTCTCTGCAGAATTTCAAAAGGACTGTAAGTTTAGTTGCGAATTGAATTTGCTTTTTTTGAAACAATTGTTTAAAACTGTTGTGGGCTAATGCTGGTTAAGGTTGCAGATAAAATGTAACCATTAAAATAAAAGGAATCTATGAAATTTATACCTAAATAGGCATGTACATAATTATATTGCAAATGGTAAAAATAAACAATTTTATCTATTTCCAATATATGTAGTTGAGGTTTGAAGAGCCTTAAAATATCTTCTGTCATGGAAATGATTTTTTACATTCTCAAATTATGTTTACGCAGAAACTACTCCCATTGAAATCAATGAGATACACTCCCTAACATCTGTAACTTGGCTATCTTTCTATTTTGTCAGTACTGATGCAAAAGTTAGTATCCACAAAATGATTGCTGCTGCTGTGAATAGTACCTGAGATTACTTTTTGGAGAGAAGGTAGCTTTATTCGAGGTCATTACAACATTTGTGGTAATTCTGCAATTGCTTATATAGTGGCTTCCTTTTTCCAGAATCCAGAATCTGTGAAAATTGGGATGTAAATACTCCACCTATTTACCATCATTTATTATTTTTGCTTGATGAACATGAACACCCTCCATTTTTGTAACTGTTTTTGATTTGGCAAGAACAGCAACTGTTCCTGTAGAGAAATATTTGAACGCATTGTCAATAATATGTAAAACATTTTTTCCTGTTTGTTTTCAGTAAAAAATACTGGTATTTCTCAGGGATGCTCTTAATTCAAGTTTTACCTCAAGGCCATTACTGATCTTACTGTAGCTTATATTGGATGAGCAGTTGGCTAGGAACTTTCAGTATTATTATTTGCACCTGGAAATTTGAACATCATCAAAAACCCTCATAATTTTGGAAGAAAACAGTAACAAATGATTTCTGTGTTACTAAAAACAGCACAGTCATTTCTAGATCCTCACCAGAAGCCAAGTTTGACTTGAAAGAGTTTTATTATTAAGCTTATAATACTAATATTCACATTTTCAGTTCATAGCAGAGACATATTAACAAAGTGTTCATTAATGTTTGTGTTATTTTGGAGGCAGATCTTGATAGCGAAAGTGTCTTCTTAATTCTTATGGCATTCATCATTTTTGTGAATTATTTGGATGAGAGTGAATGAAGTAGTTATTAAGCCTGCCTAAAACACAAAGCAAAAATAAAACAATAACTAGCAACAAGGAAGAATACTTGATGAAATTCAATGTAAAGTCCAGTATTGAGGTACCAAGTAAATAAAATCAAAGGAACATAAGATGAAGGAGATTGACTTGACAATTGGAAATATGGAATAATGTAGATCTCCTAGTGGGCCATAAATTGAGTTGCTTAAAACATTCTTGGACTACATTAAAAAGTTAGCATATTGAAAAATGTTCAGCTTTTTAAAACTAAGTTGCGTATGTTCTTGACTTCAGATTTTAAGAAGGATATTGACAACACGCCACATTTCTCCAGTAATGGTGCACAGAAAGTATAGTTTATTTTCTGTTGTCTAGAGGAAAGGATTGGAGCAACCCAATGGAAGTATGTAAGACATTTACAGCAAAATAGTAAAAGTCTGAACAATTCTACTTGCAATATTTGAATTTTTCTTCTTATGCTTAGCTGAAATCTTATGTTTAGACATTTCTGCCCATTAATTCTAGTTTAGCCCAATGGATCAAAAGAAAATCGGCCTTTTTTATTCTCTCAGAAGTTTGTGCTGTGTAGATATTATTAATATCTTACAACTTGAAGTTTAACACATTTTGTTTCCTTTCTTGCTCATGAATAAATAGGATATGAGGCAATAAGTTTAAATAGGTTGTCATCATTGTAGAATAAGGTATGTTGACATATACTTTAAAATGGTATAGGTAGGCAAAGATAACTCAGGACTCAGCTCAACAGCATTAATATTACAGTGTAAGGATTCTGTCAAGTTAATGTGGTTCACATGTAGTTTTGTGAAGAAGAATTTTCCTCCTTTTAGATTTTCTGAATTTTTAAATGTATGGGATTTTTTCATTCTTAACATTCCGTAAGGCAAGAAACAAACAATTTTCATACATTGCTACATTTATTAAAAGAAGAGTTATTATTAGGATAGTTTATATAATCTATCCACATCTGATAAAAATGTGATTCATTTCTCTATGAAGTTAATAATCAAATTTTATCAGTAACTTTTTCAAGAATGGTAGTTGACTTTGTCGTGAGTAATTATGAGATATTCGTACTCTATTGATTGGACTTAAATACTAATGATTATCTTCCACCACTTCCCTTGTAAGGAAGCAATTTCCAAAGTGTTTGCCGTTTCATCTCTTTGTTTTCCTAAATCTGTATCCATTCTTCTTTTAAACCTACAGGCATCATCCTGTTCCAATTCCAATAATTTTGGAGATTGTTCCTTTGGGTTGTGAATGATCATTCATTTTTCAAAAAATAAATAATAAGATGTTGACCACTTCATATTTTTATTGAAAAAAGATTTAAGTTAGAATCATGTTAGCCAAGTCATAAGGGAATTTCTTTAGTATCTCCTTATTATAGAGGTTCTTACTCTGTTGCAGCTGAAATTCCCTGGGGATTCAGTTTTACTGATCTGTTTTGATAGAATCCTGAGTAACCATCAAAGGAAGAGATACCCTATATTAATGCTGCATATCATTTTTCCCTTATCTGAAACATAGTTTTTATGGACATATTATTTATATTACGTATTTTTATAAACTCCTTAGAAAAAACATTTGACACATGGACTGTCTCCCTGCTATATAGGATTTTCTGAAATTTGAACAAACAACTGTTTTCTGCTATATGAATGAAATAAGGGAAAATCAATTATATTGCTTCCTTTGGAAGAGACACAATGTTCACTTATTACAGCTGTCTTCTAACTGTATGCACAATGGACCAGAGTTCTAATATAGATGTGGATGATCTACTATGGTCACTTACCAAGAAATAACAATTTAGTGATACTGTATTCATTAAAGCTTACCTATTGTAATCTTTAAAAATAGGATTATGTTGAAGGAAAAGTCTTCATCAGGGTTCAGTCCAAGCCGGGAATAAGCAACATGGCGATTGCTTTAGAAAGAAGGTTGTAGTTTATTGAAGAGGAGAGCCAGACAGAAAGATGGCTCAGGAAGAAAAGAGAGAGCACATGTAGGGAGTGGGGTTTTATACCTTCTGGGGCTCTTGAGGTTGTTTCCTGTTCCTGTTTGAGGCTTTGTATTTCCTGTGTCACGTATTTTGACCTGAGTCTGAGTGTGCCCCTTTGGCATCTGTAGGTTAATCCTATTATGTCCTGTCTTAGAGTTTGGGTGGGGTATGTAGATTTTAGGTGTCTTTGTCTTTCTAAGCTTCTAGCTGGAGGACTCCAACCTTCCTGAATGGATTATTACATATGCATTTCTACTGAGCTGGTTTCTGCTTGGGGGAGGGAGACTTGGGGCTATTAAGAAAAACTGGGCATGCTTTTCTGCCTCTTTAATATCCTTTAAGGAAATATAATATTCTGACCTTTTAATATTTCCTTCTCTGGGGAGGGGGGCTGACTTCCCACAATTAGCTTTAATGAGGATTTCTTTCAGGTTTGCAGAAATCTAAGAAAGTTTGGCTATGTTTGAGTGAGATGCATAGCTCTATACAGAAAGCATTATATGGCTAAATTGTATTTAAGCTCAGGTCTTTGCACTCTTTACTGTAATCTAAATTTGTTCTATCTCATTGCATATCAATAATGTTCACTTAAGTATGGTTATTAACCCTATATGTTGGTAGTGATATGCATGGAAAATGATCCATAATGGATACAAATGCTTTTAAACTGTTACATTTCTGTTTCTAGGACAAATCTTTTTATTATAGTTTATATTAGATATATGAACATAGAATATTATTTGTAATTTTATTGTTTTCTAACTTGTTTCCCAAGGCAATGTAGCAAATTATTAATGATAATATGTCTACAAAAGGCCATGTTTTTATTTTGTTAGTACAAGAACTGAATTGTTTCATTTGTCTGTATAAAAATAGTGCTGTCAGGTTGCTGCCCCTGTTAAACAATATAAATTCAGATACTTTGGGAATATAAGGTAATATGTTCTACCTATTCTGCAGAATGTTGGATATATTTAGTATATGAACAAAACAAGGAGTTCCTGTAATATGTTTCCTGTTTTGTACTGAGAATTTCAGCGTGGAAATGCTCTTGTCACTTGATAATGCTGTTTTCTTGTTAGTGCTTACACAGCTACTTTCATTTCCATGCTAGGATCAGATTTAACTAAACTGATGAAGCAAATAATTGGGTGATAAAGATTCATTAAGTTTGAATTTGTACCTCCTAATAATGGCCACAGAGGATTGGAAATAGATCTTTGTATTTTAGTTCGTGTTATATATATGATTCTCAAAGACTACATAGAGTTTAGTTTCAAAATGTTTCAGTTCAAATATGTTGCTGATGAGTCTAACAGAAGACTTTATCATCTAAAAAGTAGAGGAAGGAACTAGAAGGTCAGACTGAAGTTATGGGAACTTGGGGAGAGAGTGACATGTATCGTACTGGAATTATACACAATGTAAGCACAAATAAGCAAACAAAGTCAAACTATAGTCTTAGTATTTAAAGAATTGACTTCAACAAATTGAGAGTTTAAGAAAGATTCCATGGAAATTCTAAAATGAAAACTACTCAGAATTTTAAAGAAACTTTGAAAATGAGATTATATGTTGCCCAATCTAACACAATATCACAGAGAAAGAAAAACAAGAGATGAAACCAGCATGGTTGCATAAAGAACTCTCTGATTAACTGAGAGGTAAAAAGGACAAGTATGAAAATGAAAAGAGGGTCACATAACCAAAACAAAATACCAAGAAATAATCCAAATCTTCAAGGACAGAGTCAGGAAAGCTAAGGCTCAGAATTAACTAAAACTTAAAACAAATGCCAAAACTAATTTTAAAAAGTTTCTATAAGTAAGAAACAGAAAAAAAAGTCAAGGAAATGATCAGTCCACTAAAGGGAAGAAGATGGCAAGAAGGTGATGAGCAGCAGAAAGAAAGTGGTATTGCTTAATTCTCACGCAAAAGGAAAAAATAATCCAACCTATCAAAAACAGAACAGGAATGCAAGTGAATATAGGCAAGAAAATGGTAAGAGAACACCTAGCCACTTTACTCAAGTTCAAATCACTGGGACCAGATGGATTACATCCCAGGATTCTGAAAGGGATGGCAGATGTGATTTTGGAATCACTGAACCAAATCCTTCTGAGCCCCTGGAGCATAGGTAACTACTAGAAGACTCGAAAAGAACATGGTCCAATTTTCAAAAAGGGGGAAATGTGGATCCAGGAAACTACAGGCAAATCAGCCTAATATCAATCCAGGAAAAAAAAATCAAGCAGTGAATTTGTGAGCATCTATAAAAGGAAAAAGGCAATAAGGAAGGTAACATTGGTTTGTTAAAAACACATATCAGACAAATCTTATTGCCTTCTTTAACAAGGTGACTAAATTAGTGGTTCACAAAAATATTGCAATCATAGTTTACTTAGACTTTAGTAAGGCATTTGATGAAGTAGATCTCACCTTCTTGATAAGATACTACAACATAGGATAGACAGTATCACCACCAGATGGAATCATAATTGGCTGACCAACTTAGTGTGCAGTCCTTAGTGAAATATGAAGGGAATACATGTATATGGAGGGAAACATGCACTGGTACCTTAAGATTCCATCTTAGGCCCAGTACTTGTCAACATTTTCATAAATGATCTAGATCAGGGCTTTCCAACCTTTTTACCGATTGTACCACTTTTAGGATATGGCAATATTCGAGTACCACCTAGCAAGGTGTCAAAAACTTGATGACTAAAAAAAAAAAACCTGTTCAAAGTTGCAATTGCACTGAAATGACTTATGACCATTTTTCACACTTATGACCATTGCAGCATGCCCAGGGTCATGTGATTTATATTTGGATGCTTGGCAACTGATTCATATTTATAATGGTCAGTGTTCCAGGATCATGTGATCCCCTTCTGCAACCTTTTGACAAGCAATGTCAATGGCAGAGCTGCTGGTGGCCAAGTGCTAAGGCGGGACTTCCTTTCCTCTCTCCCTTCCCTGCCTCCCTTTTTCTCATTCCCATCTCCTTCTGAAGGAAGAATTTGACACCCCCCCCCCAATATTTTCCCTCTTCCATATATTGATCAAACAAGGAAAGGCCTCCAGAGACAGAAAAGACAAGCTGCTGAGTGAACTAGCTTAAAAAGACACATTCCCCTTTAAGAATTAGCTACTGGGTAGAAAGGAAAGTAAGGAGTACAGCGGGCACTTAAAGAAGAAAAAAAATGTAAGTACTGGCTGCCTGCTAAGGCAACCTCCCCAAATGGCTCCATTCATAAGTAAAGGAATGCTACAGGCAAAATCCATTCAGGGGAAAAATACTTCAAAATCCCTTGCAGCAAAACTTACAGCTAACAACAGCAGAGCAATAGAAGCTAACACGAGCCATCAGCCAAATAGAAATTGCCAAACACTCCTTAAGAACACAAAGCCCTCATTGCACAAATCCCAGAACTTCAAAGTCACAAAAACACATAAGAATCCTTCCACTCTCCATCCCTCCTCCATGCCTCATCTCCAGCCATTGCTGCCTTTTTTCATTCCTCTTGGAGGATGATCCCTCCCCCGCTGCATTTCTTGTCTGTTTGCTGCTGCCAGCACAGGTGGCTGCCACAGCAGTTGTAGATTGGCTCATGGCCAGCCTGCTTGATCTCCTCTCTCCCCACCCTCCTTCTTCTTCTTCCCTTTCTGTGCAGCTGACTCTGCCTCCTCCCAAGGCTGCTGCTTTTTCCCTCTCCTGCCCAAACTGTCTCCTTTTATAGCCTCTCCTGAATCCACCCCCCTCCTCCTTTCTCATGGGGGAGGATGAGCCAGAAGTGAGCCTGGGGCATTTGCAGCTCTAGAGGATTCTCTCACTGCAAGTCCTTGCCTGTGCTGGCTCTTTTCCTCCCCCACTACACTTGGCTAGGCAGGGCTGCGTACCACCTGCCACTCATTAATGTACCACAAGTGGTACGAGTACCACCGGTTGAAAAGCCCTGATTTAGATGACAGAATAGAAGGGATTTTTTTATCATGTGATGGTGGGGATGCTGTGATGATGATGAGTGAGAGGGCTGGTTGTCATTTTCAATATTGTAACTTTGAATGGTTATTAAATAGTTGCAAGTCAAGGACTATTTGTATTATGTTTGTGTGTGAATATATTTTTTCTGAATTTTTGGTATATTACACTATTCAATCAGTACTCAAGATTTTCCATATGTATGACTTTGTAAAACAAGGTAGAATATAAGAAGAGATAGAAAGAGCAAATAAAAATATCTTTTTGGTTCTCCTTAGGAAGACTATGATATTGCTTCAATAAACAGAAATCTGTTTTTCTTTGTGGATCCTCTATTCTTTTTAAGATTTTTTACAGGAAAGCTAACTAGATGAAATTAAAGGACCATAGTAAGAAGAATTGAATAGTTATTTATTATTCCATCTTTGAAACAGAGATGAGCATTACCCCCTATAGTTAGCAACAACTAGCGGAGTAAAATCTGCAGGAACTCCTTTACCTTTTTTACTCCATCTTTATGCTGCGAGAGATGCTTAATTACACCATTTCTTTTGAATTTAGCATTAATATAGAAACAAACTTGTGTAAGCACAGTAAGCTGTCTTCCCCTTTTTTTTCCCTACTGATCTTTGATGAGTTGTAAGCCTTGAATCAAGCACTTCCAAAGCTTTTTTCCTGATATGGTTTTGTGTCTTTTAGTTCTGTTTTGCTAAACTGTTGTATAAATAATTTGGATAATGATAATGAATGAATGAATGAATAAACCCATCCTGGAAAAAATAATTGGAGCAAGATGACATTTTATAGTAGGAGAGATTCACCCAACAATATGTAAAAACAATATTTTGAATCGACAATTGATGTTCATAGTACAGAAATGTTAAGGATATTTGGCATGATCCAGAAAACATTTCTTTAGACCCTCATTTTTTTCTGATCCAGCAATGATACCTATATTGCAAATCAAAGCAAAAACTAATCCAAGTGTTCTTTTATTACTGAGAAGACAATTTTGACTCACAATATTTATTGAAAAAATATAAGTCTCATTATAAAAGAAAGTGAATTATAAGACTTTAAGATCTTGTGTACATTATATCTCTGTGTGTATGTGCATAAATTTAGTCTTTTATATCTACATAAACACATAAAATAACATTGGGGAAAAATTACTTAAATACTTCTTCTGACTTTCTTTTTTTTTTTTTTTTTTTTTTTAATTGAAAGTTTTATAAATTTTACAAAAAAGGAAAAATAATACAAAACAAGAGGCAACATATACAGAAAAATAAAACTAAACAATACATATATTAAATAAAAAAAAAAAAACCCATCCCCCAGCCCTCCCAAAAAAAAAAAAAAAACCCCTCCCTTCCCCCCCCCCCTGAGCTTCCCAGAGCAGAATATAGGCTTAAAAAATAAAAATAAAAATTAAATTAAAAACTTTATATTTATATATATAAAAAAATTATCTATAATATATATGAAAATAAAACTTATGAAAAAACTATATAATATTTTTGTATACCCAATCTAAATTGTATAAATTTTATCCATTTATCCCAAACAGCAAAAAACTTCTCTTGCGTTTGTTGCTTTAAGAAAGCCGAAATCTTTGCCATTTCTGCCAGATAAGCTACTTTAAGAAACCATTCCTGCAATGTAGGCAAAGATTCCTTCTTCCAGTATTGTCCTACTAACAGCCTAGCGGCTGTGATCAAGTTTAACATCAATACAACCTCCTTTGTATCACAATCTGTAACAATACCTAACAAAAATAATTGCGGAGTAAATTTTACCCTCCTTCTAAAAATTCTCTGGATATTCCACCATATTTTAATCCAAAATGCTTTTATCTCTCTGCATGACCACCAAATATGATAATAGGAAGCCTCCTTATAACCACATCTCCAACATTTGGGTTGCACGTCAGGATACATATAAGACATTTTTTGTGGATCAAGGTGCCATCTATAAAACATTTTATAAAAATTCTCCCTTAAGTTCTGTGCTTGAGTAAATTTGACATTTCTCACCCAAATAGTTTCCCAGGTGTCCAATGAAACTGGCTCACCAAAATTCTGCGCCCATCTAATCATACAATCTTTAATTAGTTCCGTTTCTGAGTCCAATTCAACTAAAACCCCATAAATTCTCTTAATGTGGGTTTGTCTTTGATCCTTCAGTTGCTTAATAAGGTTTTCATCTTCTCTAAGAAAACCCACCTTACAATCCATCTTCCATCTATCTAATAATTGCCTATATTGGAACCAAGAATAAGTAAAATTTTCTTGTGCTAACTCTTCCCGTGATTTTAATTGCCAGTTTTGTCCATCCCATTTAAGTAACTGTCTATAAGACACCATATCCATTTTAACCCCTCTTTTTATTCCTTCTATCGCATGCCAAGGTATAGCCCATAATGGTACTTTAAAATCACTTTTATAATATTTTCTCCAAATCCTAAGTAAAGAAATTCTTAAAATATGAGATTTAAAAGCCCAATCTATTTTTTTATTAAATATTAAATAGGCATGCCACCCATAAAGTAAATCCCATCCCTCTAAGTAAAGTATCTCAGAATTTGTCAAATTTACCCAATCACTAATTAATGTTAAAACCACCGCATCATAATATAATTTCAAATTTGGTACCTTAAGTCCACCCCTCTCACGGAAGTCTTGCATAATTTTAAACTTAACCCTTGGTTTTTTCCCTGCCCAAATAAATTTGTTGAGACCCTTCTGCCACTCATTTAAATTAATCTCATTTTTCAAAATTGGTAACATTTGAAACAAAAAAAGAAACTTGGGTAGAATATTCATTTTTATCACTGCAATTCTTCCCATGAGGGATAATTGCAACTTTTCCCAATTCTTCAAGTCCTTCTGTACCCTGACCCACAACCTTTCATAATTATTTTTAAATAATTTTGCATTAGAAACAGACAGCATCACCCCCAAATATTTTACCTTATTAACAATCTCAAAACCCGTCAAGTTGACCAAAATCTGCTTCTCCTGACTCGACATATTTTTAGGTAAAATTTTAGTCTTATTTACATTAATCTTAAAACCCGAGACCAAACCATAATGATGAATCAACTGTAATAAGTTTACTACAGAATAATCAGGTTGCGACAAAGTAACAACCAAGTCATCCGCAAAAGCTCTCAACTTATATTCTTTTTTATTAACATATATTCCTTTAATTTCCTGAGACTCTCGAATTTTGATCAATAATATTTCCAATGTTAAAACAAACAACAATGGCGATAAAGGACACCCCTGTCTAGTACCTTTCTCTATTGTAAAAACCTCCGACAAACCTCCATTAACAATAAGTTGTGCCGTTTGTTTTTGATATATTACCGTAAGGGCTTGTAATATCTTTTCACCAAAATTCATTTCTTCCATTACTCTTAACATAAAATGCCAATTCAATTGATCAAATGCTTTTTCAGCATCTAAAAATATGAGCCCTGCAGGAACTTGGTTGTTCTTGTCTAAATATTCTAGTAAATTAATAATTTGTCTGACATTATTTTTCATATACCTTCCTGTTATAAATCATGATTGATCTTTATGCACAAGATGATGCACCACCCTCATAAGCCTATTTACCAAAATTTTTACAAATATCTTATAATCCACATTTAAAAGAGATATAGGCCTGTAATTTTTTGGTAGGGTAAGATCTTGATCCTCCTTTGGAATCAATGATATAAAAGCACTACGCCATGAAGGAGGAATCTCTAAACCCTGTAAAATACCATTAAAAAGATCATGTAATGGTTGGATCATCTCCTCTATTAGAACTTTGTAATAAACAGCTGTTAACCCATCCGTACCCGGTGCTTTCCCTAATTTCAATTGTTGAATTGCTGAGGTAATTTCCTCCTTAGTAATTAAACCATTAATTTCATATTTCTGATCCTCAGTCAGTTTAGGAAAACTTGCCTCAGCTAAATATTTATTTATATCTAGCATTTGTATATTAGTAGATTTATATAGGTTTTGATAATAATCCAAAAAAGATTTTTTAATCAATTCCTTCTGAGAAACTAATTTACCCTTATAGTTTATTTTCTCTATTATTCTTTGTCTCTGTTTCTTTCTTAATTGATAAGCCAACCATCTCCCAGGCTTATTGGCATTACAAAATGTATTTTGTTTCATAAATAATAAGTTGGTTGCAGCTTGATCTGCTATCAACATATTAAATTGTGACCTTAATAACTTTACAGATTCTTTAATACTCTCATCAGAAGGATTTAAAATCAAAGCCCTTTCTTTTAATTTAATTTCATCTTCAAGTTCTCTACGTTTCTGAATCTGATTTCGCTTATAAAAATTATTCATTTTTATCAAAACACCGCGCATAAATGCTTTACCTGCATCCCATACCATTGACATTGAAGTCCCCTTATACATATTCAAAGCAAAATAGTCCTTTAAACACTCCTTTAGTTTTTGAACATTCTTTTCTTGTCTAAACAAATTTTCATTAACTCTCCAAGATCTTCTTTCCTCTTTCTCTTGAATCAGCTCCATCCAAACTGGACTATGATCCGTCAGTGATCTAGGAAAAATCTTTACATTCTTTACTTTATTATACAAGTCCGTGGTAATCAAGAAAAAGTCAATTCTTGAAAAAGATTGGTGTCTATCAGAAAAAAAAGTAAAGTCTCTCTCCTCTTGATTACGTTCCCGCCAATAATCCCTTAATTCCCAGTCTTCTTTCATATCAAAAAAGGCTTTAGGTAGCCTTGCTTGTTTAAGAAAAGGAGAGGAACCTTTCTTATCCCTTAGTGTATCTAAGACACCATTCCAATCACCCATTAATACCACTGATCTATAATCAAGCAAAGTTATTTTTTGATGTAACTGTTTATAAAATTGTTCCTGTTGTTGATTTGGAGCGTAAAGTCCAACTATAAGTACTTTCTTACCATATATACCAAGTTCAATCATCACATATCTCCCCTGGGGATCTGATTCTACCAGACAAGCTGGTAGGTTTTGTTTAACATATATAACAACTCCCCCTTTCTTCCCAGGAGCAGGAGATATAAAATGAGATCCCAAACGAGCATTAACTAAATATTTCTGGTCTTTAAGTAAAATATGAGTTTCCTGTAGACAAATAACATCATTGGTATGTTGCTTCAAATAATAAAAGATTTTTTTCCGTTTCTGAGGAGAATTCAATCCATTAACATTCCAGGTCAAAAACTTTGCCATCTCCCTTGGCACGCAGCCTGGAGAAGACACCATCAAAATCTGACAGAGCTGCGTGTGTTGCATAACTCTTGGGTCTTGCTCCTCCCACCGGCGGTGAAGCACTTCCAGGAGAACTCTCTTTGGGCTCTTTTTTACGTTGCTCCTTCTCTTTACGCTTATAGGCTGCACGAGTCATCCTCTGCTCTTTAGCCTCCGTCTGGCGTTGCTTTGCCGCTTCTATCATCCCTGCGGAAACCAAATCTAATGCCTCAGATTGCTGCTCAGCTTCCTTACCACTCAAAGATTTCCGACCAGATGAAGTTGAGCCTGCACCCAGGACCGAAGTATAAAAATCTCTAGCTTTATCAACTGTGTTCAATCTGTAGCGTGTCCCAGCATGGCTCAAAACAATACCCATCGGAATTTCCCATCTAAATGGCATCGATCTAGCTTTAAGCTCATTGGTTAAAAAAGCAAAGTCTTTTCTACTTCTTAAAATTTTGGATGGGATTTCCTTTAGAATGATGACATCTTGGGCGGCAATCTGAAATCTTTTGTTGTAAAAGGCTTGTATAATCTCATTCCGCAGGGACTTCTTTGTAAAGTAAATCACCACATCTCTAGGCAAATTCTTCTGCTTAGCAATCCAGGAGTTGAGTCTATAAATTTTTTCCACTTCTCTCTGTAATTCTCCTTTATCCATATCCAAGGCCAGCGCCAGATCAGTAAGGACCACCTCCACCAAATCTTGATTGATATCTTCCTTGAGGCCTCTAATCCTCAGGGCATACTCCATCTGTCTATACTGAAACATCAAAATATCTTCTTGTGAGGAGTCCACCTTCCTTTCCACGTCTTGAATTTTGTCATCCAAAGAGTCAACTTTGTCTTCCACTTCCTCAAGCCTTGCGTCGAGCTTAACCACCACAGTAGCCAAACCTGAAACAGCTGCCAATATATCTTGTCGTAGTTCATTATTATTTTCTTGCAATTTAGACTTTATCCCCGTTATCTCTTCTTTGAGATCAGATTTAATTTCTGATTTAATCTGTGAAACAAATTGATTCATTTCCTCTCTCATTTGAACTACAATCTCTCCCATTATGCCTCTAACCTCTTGTACTGAAAGTCCAGGTAGAGGAGGGGAGGGTGGTGGCTGAGCCGGTGGTACATGTTTAGATTGTTGTTGTAGCTGTGCAGTGGAAGTTATAGGAGAAGAAATAACCTTAGGTGCTGAGGAAGGCTGCTGCCTCTTTGAAGCCATTTTAAAAAGCACAATTGTCACTTCCCTTTCCCCTCCAGCCAAAAAGGGAGGAGGAAAGAAAAAAAAATTTTTTTAAAAAGAGACAAACTATAGTCATTAAAAGTCCAGAGTAAATCCAAAGAATAAGTAGTAAAAGAGCAAACAGTTCAAAAGAAAAAATTCTAAACCAAAAGCAAAAGCAGAAGCAAAAAACAGTCCTTAGAAAGGGAAAGTAAAACAAAAGAGAAAGGAAAAAAAAACTCCGACAGTTTCAAAACGCCATCTTAAATCCTTTCACTAGTATAACAAAAAAAAGGAGGAAAAATAGTAAAAATCAAAAGATAAAAAAATAAACACCTAAAATATAACAAAAAATCCTTTAAACTGCTCCGTCCGTTTAAAAATTACTCACCAAAATGCTGTAAACACGGAGATAGAAGCGGCGGTTTCTTTTGCTTCCTAGGAAGCAAAAACAGCTGGGAGGCGGAGATCAGCAAGAGCTCCGAGGGAACACTCCTTTCACCCCCTCTAGAAATAAATCCAGAGGGGGTTCAGGGGTTCTACCTCTACTCTTGCGTTCTCTATCCCTTCCCTTTGCCCGGGAAGGGATTTCCGAGCCGCGGGCCAGCTGATGCGCGCTGCGCTCCGCGGCTCTGACACTTCCCCAGCTGGACGGCTAAAAGCTAGCCGCCATCGCCGTCGCCTCCCACCGGAAGCTTCTTCTTCTGACTTTCTTATTAAATCTTTAGTCACCATGACCTAGGAACCTTGCTAACTTACTGTGTAATTTGAACGTGAAAATAACTAAAGATATGGAGTTTTCAATACAGATGCTGTACAATATTTCCTGCTATTTATGGTCAGCATCAATGTCAGTTTCATTAAATGAAAAACCTGTTTCCAAATCCTTACCTATAAATGAGGAGTGATCTATATATTGACTGCTTCTGTTTATGTGCAAACAGCAAATGAACCTAGGTGCATTTAAAGTAAACATTGACAGTAATAGTGTGATTAATGCCAGGGCTCTCAAGCCTGCAGAATGAATGTAGCCCTCTAAGTAATTTTCTGTACCCCACAACAATGGTTAGGAACGAGAAAACCCTGCAAGGTGAGGAGTATCCCAAAAGCAAATGGCATTGCTCCCGCCTCATTTCATTGGGGATGAGGAGGCAAGAACAGATTAGATCAGTGATTCTCAACCTGTGGGTCGGGACCCCATTTGGGGTCAAACGACCATTTCATGGGGGTCGCCAAACAACGCAGTCCGCCATTTTCCCCCCCTTTTCCTTAGCTGTGCTACTCCCTTTTATTCTATTGGCTTTTGAAAGCCAATAGAATAGACTCTCTTGAATAGAGTCTAATTCTATTGGCTTTCAAAAGCCAATAGGAATTGTCCAGGCTGTTTCTGCCCTGCTGAGCCCACCAAAAGTCCCATTCTGCAAATGGTGCTGCACCAGTTGAGTAGTCCTTGACTTACGACCGGTTGAGTAGTCCTTGACTTACGACTGGTTGGGGGTCGCGGCATTAAAAAGGTTGAGAACCACTGGATTAGATGAATAATGAGACAGAATAGGATTGCCTTCTCAATAGTCCTGAACAATCAAATAAACAACACACATTTAGATTGACTGTGCAATTTATTGAATTCAGCTATGTAGTACAGTACAGATCCTCCGTTGGAGTGCCAGCCACCTAATAATGAGGAGCTGCAGCAGTGGTAGTGGGAACAGGCAAATGGGGAAGAATGGGGCCTAGCTGTGGCCTCAGTATAGTACAGCCATTCCTCAATCTGCCTGTCCTGTTACAACCTATTTCTTCTTAACCTATAGCCCAGCTTTCTTAGCCTTATTATCCTGGAGGAATCCTTGAAATAGTTTTCTGGTCTTGAGGATGTCCTGCATAAATATCATATCTATAGGTAACATGGCATGGCATGGCAAGTTAAAAAAAGTTAGTTTTAAGAGATTTTTTTGCTGAAAAGAATGCACTTCAGCAGCTGATACATGGCATATAAAAATTCCAACACTGAGTGTTAGCACTGTGCAGCACACAGACATTTAAAAAAAAAATCCCCACAATTTAGCAACCTCACAGGCAGTGGTATAGGAAACAGGCAATTGGGGAAGAATAGGCCCAAGCTGGGATGGTCTTGCTCATTTTAGACTTCTGAGGCAAAGGGAAAATCTTAAGAGGACACTGGTAGGATCCACAAATAAAAGGTAGATAAATATCTAAGGTTCAGCTCTGGTGAAGTGTGTATGAAAGTATTTCTGCCTACAATTTCAGCATTTTCACATTTAGTGGGTCTTCAGTAGACCTAACAGCTTCATTGCTTGTCCTTATTTTCTGCACAAGAACCATCTATCATACATTCAGACTACTGCCATTACATACCTTACTTCAACAGTTATCCTGCAGCCATCTCCATAGCCTTAGTAGTCAAAGTAAAATAATAAAGAATTAACTCTGTTTCGTGGTAAAATAAATTAATACATTTTATCTTCCATGGCATGTCACAATTTTCATTTTCTTCATCTTTGATTCACTAGAGACTTTTCTATATGTGAATTGTGTATTCACATTCAGTATTGTGAATGTTGAGCAAACCAACCAGTCTTCATGCAGTGTTCATTATGTTTTAAGTTTGACATAGTATATAGGGTGAATAAGTAATTGGTTAGATAATGTGATGGGCGTATATACTGTATAAAGAGGGAAAATAACTAGGTGGTGGTTGTATGTTGAGCCTGTAGATTTAATCTTATTTAAGCTATGTTAATAAAGCTTTGTTTATTTTTAAATATGCATATTTAAAATACAAGCTTCTTAAATTATTTTTCTCTCACTAGAGCTGTATAAAGAATCATGTATGGGTAGTCCTTGTATAGCAACCACAATTGGGACTAGCAACTCAGTCATTAAGCAAAGCTTTTGCTAAGTGAAACTACAGCTTATGTTCTTACTTCAGTTGTCCTTTGGCTTATATATTTTATACAAGAAAAATGACTTCAAATCCAAACATGTCCTTTTTAAAGAATGCATCACATTGCATATAATTTGCTATACGTTTGCATCTATTTAGTATAACTCTAGATACTGTATTTTCCTACAATAGATTTTTTTCAGATTGTAGAACTGTAGGGTTTAGTGAGAACTTGATGGGGTTCTGTAAGAGCAACGCCAATCTCCCCAAAATCACTTAAAGCAGAGATAATTTTCTGTCATTAGAACTTTGCCTCTTGATCAGGGATTCTGGTTTTTTTATACTGGATAAATATAATTACCTAAAAATAATTATCAAGTCTCAGGGCACCACTGCATTCTAGTTTTGCAGCCAGTTTTGGTTTTTATTTAATAATTTTAATTATTTGTTTTGTGCTTTATCTGAAAGTGTGATGTTTTTATTTTAATCTAGGGTGAAAGGAATAATGGCTTTGATGTCCTTTATCATAATATGAAACATGGCCATACATCTACAAAGGAATTAGCAGATTTTATAAGAGAAAGGTAAGTGATTTTTAGCTAATTTTTCTGATTTAGAATAATCTTGATTTATGTAAAAAGTGAAAGACCATATTCCTTAAAGAAGCTATGCTTAATGTGGATGCTTTCCAGATCAGCTTCTAAATATTCAGTAACAACAATGCTAGCAGAAAATTCTGGTTGTTAAAATATATACATCAGGTTCCAGGAATAGTTTTGTGTTTTTTTTTCCTTAAATACTTCTCATTCTGTTTCATAATTGTGTTAACACAATTATATAATGTATTATTATTTAATTAAATTGTTATTTAATTAATAATTGTATTGTTTAATGTATTATTTTAAAGCTTTCTAGAAATTAGTTTATAGTCCCGTTTCCATGATATACCTCACATTTAATTTACTAATCTAGTCAGATTTCTTTGCTAGTAAGTCAGTTTGCAATCATAGAGTTAAAATTTTCAGTAATTTTTATTGCAAATATGTACATGATGTCTATATATTTCTATAAAGATAGATATAAATTTTTAGATGGGTCCACTGTAGTTTATCTTTTTATTCTCTTAGTGAGGTTGATATATTTTAATTTTTATAGTGATTTTTATTTTTTAAAATTATTTTAAATTGTTTATAATGATTATTTGTATATATTTCTTGATTGTTTGATGTACACTGCTAGAGTAGCTTTTTTTGAGATTGGTAGCCACATAAATGTGATTTGTAAATTAAAATAAATAAAATAAATATAACTCTATGAATCACATGAGTTAGTGAAGTCCTATCCACAGCAAGCAGGAAGTTCCTAGTACCTCATGAGTCTCTGCAGAGGAAGTATTGGTGAGACTTCATGATATCACACCAATAGCTAGACTGGCAGGAATTGGTGGAAAATGGAATATAAAAAAGGAAAAAAAGAAAGGAATCAGCACTTCAAGCATTAATCCCAATCAAGATGAACTCACTTCTCCTGTCTCTTTAGATATCATCTCTATAGATAGCCACCTTTCTACAGAATTACACTATTTTCCCAATATTCCACCTACTATGGCTAGCATCCAGAAATAGTCTATGGGATAATTTGCTTACTTGTGTGCCTTGCAAGAAAAATAAAGTTTTTAATGACAGCATAAAATTACACCAATGACTCAGCAATCACAAAATGTAACAGTTGCAACAATAATCATAAGACAGCCTGAAGGTGTTGGCAGAAAGTGTAAAAAAGGAACACATGTCCAATAAGTAGGACATAAGACACAAGACTCCTCCTGCATAATCTACGCCCGGCATGCATGCATTTTCTCAAATGATTCTACTCAATTTATACTCCAGGAATTAGTGGCCAGCTGTTTGAGCTATGCAATGGTTTAAGATACTACCATACTTATTTGTAATACATGATGACATCTCTGAACTCCATGGTTTTCATTTTGTTTGCCTCTGTTGAATTTTGACATGAGAGGTGGTCTTAACTCTTTCCAAGGCTTTCCCCCATTTTTTCTGTGCTGTGAATAGGAGAGAGTCCTTCCTACACTTGATCTGAATGGGAACACCAATCTATGTAGTCTGCATAGATTTAGAAGAAGAGATTTGGTTCCTATTCCAGGAGGGAGTTATCATGTGGTATTGATGTTTTCTGGAATCTGAATGCTAATGCTGACAAGAGGATTGTTCCTTGAAGTCAGGCTATGTCTAGGTAACTTTCTTCTGGCTGGGTGGGTGAAGCATCTGCCTTGTGGAGAGTGAGTTGTTGTTTTTTTCTGGCATTGTGTCATAGGACTAGGGGGACTCCTTCCATTTACCTATTTGACGAATGGGACTTTTGGGGGACAGTCTGATCTTCTCAAATGAGATTGGCAGAGCTATTGGCATGATTTTTCATAGGAGAGCTTGAAAATATTTTGCAGAAGTTCTTGTGAATTGTAGCTATTCTCTCCAAATGTTGCTATTTCTTCACCTTTGGAAGTTTGTAAGTTTGTTTGGTTACATTGTAGTGAGGGACCTTACTTTAATGTTTTTAACCATTTTATTTCATTACTGAATATAAATACTTCTAAGTGATATATTCTGCTAGCATCCTAATGAGCAAAGAGAGTGTCATTCTCTGCCATCCAGTGAGTTGGGAAAACAAAATCATTGCCTTCTAGGATATGAGCATTGAATTCCCAATGGTGATTAGGGCCTTTTCTCTCTCCAGCTTTTTCTCTTGGATAACTAGATATGCAAATTAGGTCAACTAAGTCTAGATGTTTCATTGCAGGATGAACTGGTTCTTTTTGGGGATACATGTAACACTGTTTAAATTGTCTAAACCCATAATTTATTTTTGTTGTTCTTACACTATTCAGCTGGCAGGATCCAGAAGGAAGGCTTTCTAAGCTGCTACCCCCATCCTATGGAACATGGTACCCTCAGAGGCAAGACAAGCCCCCACTCTTCTGGTTTTTCAGAAGAATGTTAAGATATGGCTTTGCCAATTAATGTGGGCATCTAAAAGCATAATGCAGCCTTGGGGATGTCTGAGGACACTGCCTTATTAACCTTGATTTTTGTACCTTGATTTTTATCTTTACTTGGAAGTTTTAACCTGCTTTAATTTTGTTTTTAATTTATGCATTTATTCTTGCATTTATAAAGTTTTATTGTGTTGTAAACTGCCCAAGTCACTTAGGTAAGATAGATAGTGTAGAAATTTAATAAATTAATATGCTTAATTCCAGGGGTTCTCAAACTTTTTAAACAGGAGTTTAAAATTCATTGTCCCTAAGACTGTTGGGGGGGGGCAGACTATAGTTTGAAAAAAATAATGATTATAGATTTGTAATTAGCACAAATCTAGCACTTCTGAATTCTTCCCCTAAGAGGGAAAGGAAAGTTCACAGCCTGCAGGTTGCTAACAAAGTCGTCAAAGAATGTAGTTATTGCTCCTAAAGGCAAGAATACTTAACAAATCAATTTTGTAGCTCTCTCCTGTTATTACATCCTCTTGCCTCTAGAACAGTGGTTCTCAACCTTCCTAATGCTGCAACCCTTTAATACAGTTCCTCATGTTGTGGTGACCCCCAACCATAAAATTATTTTCGTTGCTATTTCATAATTGTAATTTTGCTAATGTTATGAATCATAATGTAAATATCTGATATGCAGGATGTATTTTCATTGTTACAAATTGAACATAATTAAAGCATAGTGATTAATCACAAAAACAATATGTAATTATATATTGTGAAATATTTATTTCTAATGAACAATAATCAACTGCTTTTGGTGCAGCAGCCAGAGCAGGAAGAATGGGGGGCATTACTGCAGCAACTGCAAGAAAAGGCCCCTTGGAGCTTCTTGATTCCACACTAGGAGCAGATTCATTTTGCCCACCCCCTTCCTGGCTTTCCAGAGGCACACTAGGAAACAGAAAAGGCAGGCAGGAGGGGAAAGGGAAACACATGCTGCAGACCAAAACATCCACCCAAAGCAGCTTTCATCTCCAAAGCCCCCCCCCCCTTTGATCTCTTCCCTTTTCATTGCCTGGACTAGTTTTCCTTCTCCCACCTGTAATGAAATGGCGCTCCCTTCCCCTGCATCCCACAAGTAGGAAGCCATTTGGGGGGGGGGAATTGAGCAGCAGGAATCAAAAAGTATGTGCTGTCTTACGGAGGGCTGCAGGGATCTCAGAGGACCGGGGGGGGGGGATCAGCTGCCGTGGGAAGAGAGGAAAAAGCTACTATACTTTTATGCCTGCCACATAAGTAGGAACAAAGCTCCCACATTTATCATTAGTGTGATCTATCACTGGGAATTTAGGGGATCTAATGCAAACTTCCAGTTGTGTGAGAATGGGTAATCTGGGAGCTCAATTAACTCCTGTGCAGCAACTGCCACCAACTTACTTCTCAGAGTTGTGATAAGAATAATAAAAACAGCTACGCTCTTCATTAGGTTTTGCATTATCACGGGTGGACTGTTTTTGCGTGGGGATTGTGTTTTGTTTTTTCCTAACGCAGGACACCTTCGACATCATAGGAAAGCAAGGGCATTATCTTTTAGCAATGGAGATGTGCCGAGCAGCTTTTTCTGGGAAGCGAACGGACATACCACCATCCCTCCCCCACTCCGGAGCATGAGGAGACTGCTCCTTCCTTTTATAAACCGCCCGCCTCAACGTAAAGCTTGCCGGGCTCCTTGTAAGCTCAGTCGCGTCTACGCGCCTGCTTGCGAGATTTCGAAGCTTGGTTTTCTTCCTCCACAGCAGAAGAGTTGGGGAACTTTCCTAGCCGTCCAGCTATCTGTCCGCCCACGGAAGAGCAGTGGCTTCGTAGGCCCGCCCCTCCCCGCTTTGAGCCAAGCGTCAGTTTTATAACCTGCCATCTGCCTCAAAGCACTTCTGCATCGTGAGGAGGCGGAGGTAGCAGCCCGCCGGGCAGATGCCTTCTTCTTCCTCTCCCTTCTCCCTGAAACGACGAGAGTAGGATGCTGCTGGCTGGGTTGACCTGCAGGGGAAAGCAGAGCCATGCTGGACCGCGGCCTTGCTCTTTCTCTGAAAGGCACTTTAGCCATCCAAGGCTCCCAGCGGCAATGCAGCAAACAGCCTCTACCCCGAAGCACGCCAGAGCCGGGCCAGCATTTGCGAGCTCCAGAAGCAGCACCCGAACACGGCTCCACCCTCACCAGACCAGATCCCTCCCTGCTCGGGCTTTCCTCCGCCCCCACTCCCCTTGCCTGGAGATGGATAGAGGAGCGGTGTCTTGGTTCCTAAGACCATCGGAAATATGTGTTTTCCGATGGTCTTAGGCAACCCCTGTGAAAGGGTCGTTCAATCCCCAAAAGGGTCGCAACCTATAGGTTGAGAACCGCTGCGCAAGAATGTGGACTGGGATTGCACAAGGGACTAGGCTAAAATCCGGTTGATTAGTTGCAGCCAGGTATTCGGTACCGACCTTGCCAATATGATTTTAATAGCCCAGGAAGGGATACGAAAACCCAAGGAAAACTTTGCAATCAATAAACCATGGTGGAGTATGCTTGTTTTGCCCTATTTTTGATTCTCCTCCCTAGCAGCAGCCCATTGATTTTAGAACTCATGGCCACAAAGATAGAAGCCTTTAGCCTCCCAGTCCCAGTTTAGAGAGGTATTTGCATTTTGGCGAGGGTCAGGCCATATGCCCCCAATCAAAGGACAAACCTTGAATCCAGTGGGCCAGAAAGCAGTCCAGCCACTGCACCCCTTCAGTTCCTTCTCGATCCTGGGCCCAGACGCAGTTGCTGCTCCTCGCCATAGCTGGGCAGGACTTGTAAGTATGTCCACCTGCTTAGTCCTGAAAAGTGCTCACCCGTCACTCCCACCTGCCGCCATGCCGGCGGCCCCGACTAAAGGCCGTGCACTCCAGCCTCACCCTGCCAAGGAAGGAGGTGGCAGCCGAGGCTACAGCAGATTTGCAGGTTGTCAGGGATGGCCAAAGGCTGCCCAACTTTACTCCAGAATTTCAGGATTGGAAAGTGGAGGGGCAGCACCACATTTGTAGGCATGGTGGCACCTGCTGGAAAGCCTTCTGCTTCCCATCCCCTGCAACTACCTCCTTTGGAGCCTTCCTGATCCCAACCAGCATGGCGTCAGATGGAAGCGCCAGGTGAGCTCTTCTTTGCAGGATGAAGCTGGCGGACCTATGCCAGCAAGCCTGTTGGCATCAGGAAGGCTCCAAAGGAGGTAGCTGTGGGGGAGGGAGTAGGAGGTTTTCCAGCAGGTGCCGCCAGGCCTACAAACGCGGCGCTTGTCCCTCCACTTTCCAACCCTGAAATGCCAGAATAAGTTGGGCAGCCTTTGAGCACTACTGACAGGCTGCAGATCTGATGTAGCCTCGGCTGCCGATCCCTTCTTTGTCAGGGCGAAGCTGGAGCGTGCAGCCTTTAGTCGGGGCTGCCGGCATGGCGGCGGGTGCTTGTGCTGGGTCAGCGCTGCTTTGCAGGACAAAGCAAGCGGGCGTACTTGCAAGTCCTGCCCCAGCTATGGCGAGGAGCAGTGACTGCATCTCAGCCAAGGGGGCGAGGAGAAGGAACTGGAGGGTTGCAGTGGCTGGGCTGCCTTCTGGCTGCTGGATTCAGGTTTTTCCTTTGATTGGGGGCAGGGATAGGCCGGCCCCTCGCTGTCTCCAGGGTGGCCTTGGGCCAAATGTAAACACCCCAGGGGCACCCCAGGCTGCCTGCTGCTTACGAAAGTGGCAGTCATCACTGGAGTCAATCAGCTGGAACCCGGCGCGGATCTTGGGCACTCACTCAGCAGAGCCCCAGCAACACCTTGGCTCCAGCCGCCTCTCCCACAGGCCTGTGCAGTGTTGCCGCCACTTCAGTCCATCCCCACGCTACACTTTTATACCTTTTTTTTTTACAGTGCTTTTCAACTCATCCTACGCGTACCACCTGCCAGGTGCTGATGTACCACCGGTGGTATACGCGTACCACTGGTTGAAAAGCCCTGTACTATACCACCAACATTCGCCCTGCAGGCCAGATAAAAAAACAAGGCGTGCCGGATCCAGCCCGCAGGCTGTAGTTTGAGGACCCTTGCTTAACTTTGTCCCCATTGACCCTCTGACGCTTATTGTAGAAATAGTGTCTTAATGATTTTTCTGTTATTTTATATTAAGATTAGCAATCTTGCAATACAATTTTAAACATGTGAGCTAAAAAATAAGGCCTGTTTAATTAAGTGGCTTCTTCCCAAGTAAAAGTGTGAAGGATTGCAACATTAATGAAACAATAAAGCTTGGACTTAAAATAACAAGTTACAAGTAAAATATTCTTTAAAACATTTTTTCATTACTAAATTCCTATATATTTTATGTCTTTAAACTTTGTTTTAGAAATACTTGGCATAACATATTAGATTAAAGACTTAATAGTTTTGGTGCTTGGTTTGTTCCGTATTTCATTTACTTTAATATATTTTACAACATTTATTTCTTCAACAAAAGATCCATAGAAAAAAGTTAGACAAGTGAAATAATTAAATGTATAATAATAAAAATATGGAACAACATACAGACACACACACACACACACACACACACACACACACTATTTGTTAATATTTTCTATTTTAAACATGTTAGTAAAAATCATATAATAGACACAGGTGAAAAATAATGGGAAGTTTCAGTATTGCTTGTTTTTCTTTAAATCCATTATAGAAAATGTAAAGAATTCAAATATATCCAGCAGCAGCTCCCAACCTTTTGTATACTTCGCACCCCTAGAAGACTTCTGATATATTCTTTCACCCCTTACAAAAGTTTGAAATAACGGCAACAAATTATGCATACACACTATAATTTTGAAAACCCAAGTTTTCGCACCCCCTGGAATATCGTCTCACACCCCTTGTTGGGAACCCCTGATATACAGGTAGTTCTTCTCTTACATAATGGAGTCCAGAATTTGTATTGTATGTCATGATGGTAATAGGTTGAGGCACCTAGATGACCAATCTGATTTTATGGAATTTTTTGCATCAATCGTTAAGTAAAACCATTATCAGCAATGGGCATTTTTTTGCTAGAAACGAGAAGAAAATGTTGGTTTCCAGCAAAAGAATGTAATTAGCAGTTATGTGACTGTGCAATGCTGTAAATGACCACAAATGTAGACTAGTTGCCAAATGCCCGAAATATGATTGTGTGACCATACATTAGAATTTCGAATCTGCGTCATAAGTGCCTTTTGGAGAATATGTTGTAACTTTGAATAGCCCCTAAGCAACCAGTTGTAAGTCAAGGACTACTAATATAATATAGTTCAGAGTTATTGTTTGCTACATGTTGAAACACTAATGTCAAATAAGAAATTTGAGGTGAATCAAGAGAATAGTTCTCAACAGAAACTGATTTCCATCTTTTCAAAAGAAGCAGAGCCACGTGACTGTCTACTGATTGCTAATTTTTGTAATCTCTGTGCTCTTTTCTGCTAAATTGCAAACACTGAACAGGTTTTGTAAAAATATAATTTAGGTCTCTGCCATGAGGTATTTCATAATGGCTATTGTAATCCTTACTGAATGCCTGATTACTCTTAATGAGACATTCAGTCTTTTATCATTGACTTTTGGATTAAAAAAAAAAGAGTGGACATATCACAGTAGAATATGTTGGCAGTCTCCAAACTATTGCAGGTAGTAAGACAGGAGATAACAAATGGGGTAGAGGGAAGATTATTTCTCCCTGTAAAATATCTTTCTGAAATAATGCTATCTATCTTTTAGGATTTCAGTTCTGATATTGTCAGTACCTTTATTTCTTTTATTATATAAGAATGGATTTTCACATATCTTTAAATATTTGAGAGAACCAGTTTAGTACAATTGTTAAGGCATCAGGCTGGAAACTATGAGACCATGAATTTTAGTCCTGCTTTGGGCATAAAGCTAGCTGGGTGGACCTGGTTCAGTCACTTTCTCTCAGCCCTAGGAAGTGGGCAATGGCAAACCACTTCTGAAATCTTGCCAGGAAAACTGCAGGTATTTGTTCCAACAGTTTCTAGGAATCAATGCTGATTTGAAAGCAATTGATGAGAACTGAAATGAATTAGTTAAAATATACTGATATAAATATAGTGATGTAGGCCAACATATCTGCTTCCATAGTTGCAAAGAATTTTGAATGTCCAAACAAAAGGCAAGTATAGACTAGTAATCCTTAATTAAATTCCAGTGTACAAGAAATTAGTATAAGTATTAAGAACTATTTCCATCCTACCATATCCTCAAGAATGTTTCATAAATGGATTTTTTTTTAATATTTGAAAAAATGGAGCCAGACTTCTACATTAATTATTGTAGATAGTACTGAAGAATTCCACTCCCTCAAATAACATGTAAATAAAAGGAATTAGAAGTTTTTAATACAGAAATACAGAAATCCACACAACTGGATAGTACTGTCCAAGCTCCAACAATTTTTTCTTTAGAGTTGTATTTGCATATATATCTGTAACTCAAGCAGGCCATATTTAATGGAGACTTTATTTTTGAAACACTTCCACTTGAATAGACCATTGCAGAGCTTCTATAGATTCTTTCTCTGTTGTATATGTTACCGACAATGGGTGAAGAGCTGGCATTGTATAGATGCATGATGTTTTTAGACAAGTATGAAATGTGTTATTTTAATATGCTATATACTTTCTCTAGCTATTGTGTATAATACCTAGTAGGCATTATGCAGAATGACAAGAACTATTTAGGGAAAGTATGAAAAGAGAGTCATGAAAAGGGTTAGGGTTAGAGATAGGCTTAGGCTTTATTGAAAAGATGTATATGAAAATAAAAGAAGAAATGCAAAATAAAGTACAGGACTTTCTTGCTGAAAAAAACAAGAGAAAAAGATCAGTACTCAGGAAGGCTAGAATGGCATTTAGCAGGATTATTTTCTACGTTGCCAGTTTGCCTTTTGGCATTATATAGAATGCCTAGTGAAATATTAAGCATTTCATTCTTTAACGTCCCATTTTTAGTGTTCTGTAGATTTCCTAGGCATTCTATAAAATGCCTAATTTCACACATTGATGGTAACGTATATGATCTCTGAAGAGTATAATTTCCCTAAAATGTATAGGATAGGATTTTCTACATCACAGTCTGAGTAATGACTGCTGCACTTGGCCCATCTTTTGAGGCATCTATTTGTAAAAGAAAAGATAAATTAAATCTAGAACCTTTCAACCCAGGGTCTCTATACAATGTAAATACTTAAATACCTTTTAATATTCCTCTGCCCACTGAACTATTCAGATTAATTATTAAATTTGTAAGAGTGTGATTCCTAAACTGCAGCACAGGATCTTGGAACATTGTAACAAACCCACAAGGGCAGCTGTAAGATATTTTACATTTTTATGACCTTAAAGCAGGGTTTTGCAATATCATATTTTTGTGAAGCTGGATTTTCAGTGACTGCTGTGATAAAAATCAGTGTGGGACAGGAAATGAGGGTAGTGATGTCCAATGCAATTCCGTGTTTGAGAATGAGAAACAACAGGTACATCCATTACTAAGTAATGAAATTAAAATATTATTTTTAAAATTTCAATTTATCTGTGCTATTTTTCAAAACAGTTGTTATAAATACCTATTGTTTAGACCTAACTGCTTAACAAAAAGAACTATTAGCTGTTTCATTTGGCCTAAGGTGCCCTGAAAGAATTACTGTGACAATAAGAGCGCAGTGAACTGAGAAAGTTTGGGAATGCTATATAAGGATTTGCACTCTAACGTAGACAGTTATGGAGCAGTCTATATAACACCAAATTAAAGTTAAAAAGGCATTAACATCTTCATTTCAGGAAATCTAACTAGATGAATTGCCTCTATGTTTTAGAGTAATGAATCTGGTCTAACAGGGGTGTCTACTCTAAATCCCAGGTATTTTGTTTCTTGGAAACCAAGGACACACCTAGAGGGTTAATTATTAGATAAGCTTTGTGGAGACTTCCCACCACATGCTTTACATGTTCCAGATGCTTCTCTTAGCTGCAAGTACAAATAATCAAATCATCTACATACTTTCCATGCTACTATCCTTGACCAGGCAACATCTGATAGATGAGCCTCAGAACCATTTCAGAAGACTGATGGAGTCCAGAAAGAATCTGTGTGGGGTAGAAAAGGCAGTCTGAATTTCTTTTCAAGAGGAGTCTGCCAGTATTAGTTTAAGAAGTTTAAGATGAGTGGGTAGGAGGATAATGGATGAATACACACACACACACACACACACACACACACACAGAGAGAGAGAGAGAGAGAGAGAGAGAGAGAGAGAGAGAGAGAGAGAGAGAGAGAGAGAGAGAGAGAGAGAGACTGAACCAGTCAATCAAATCCTCTCTTTGGACAATGATTAACTATGAAACAAGCAATGTTGTTCATTTCTTTGCCTAATGAGGTTTGGAGCCAGTGCAGTGGGTGTTTTGTTTATTGCTTGCTATTGGAAAATTCTCTTTTATTTCCAGTTTCAATATTTTTATAGATTATTATCATTATGTGTCAAAGCCCCTCTAGGATAGAGAATGAGATAGTGAACATATTATAAAAAAATATGGGAATGGAGGAGATGAAAGCTGGAATCATTGTTGGAGGTTGAAATGCATAAGAATTTGAGATATGCAGGTTATAATATCTTATTATCCCAAAAGAAAGAAGACTTAGAGGAGCTTATTGTTAAAATAAAAACCTAAGTTAAAAAAATCCAGTTTAATGTTCAGTATGAAGAGGGAATGTCAATCTTAGATTCCATTCCGAAAGATCAGAATTCTTTAAACAATAATCTTACATACGGTTGTGAGAGCTAGACAGTGAGAAAGAAGAAAAATATATTCAAATTATGAATTAGGAGCTGATTGTTAAAGATATAGGGAACTGCAGAAAGAATTACTCAGTCAGCCTAGCTAGACCAAATAGGGTGATTCTTCCCTTGCGGTAATATCAGCAAGCAGAAGAAAAACATACTTGGGCAGTGATGTGAACAAAAGATGGCAATATGATGGCTTGCCAAAGTTGAGACTAGCAGTAGAAGAGGAAGATAAAGTAATTTTCTAGGAAAGCAGTAAAGGAAGCAACCAACTCAGTGGCATTTAATGTTAACTAATTCTTATCTGCTAAAAATTTAACCAGCTGTTGAGATCAAAGTCATGTACAGAAAATAGTAACTGCAAATATTTGCTAAAGTGGGATGATTTTTAAAGAGTAGGCTATGTTTTGGAGGGCAGAGTGAATTTTGCTGTTTCTAGATTGGTAATCCTCAATGTATAACCGGTTGTTTAATGACCATTCAAAGTTACCACAGTCTTGGAAAGGTGGTTTGTGGCTCGTAAAATATTTCCGGCCATTGTAGAACATTGTGCCACCCCCTCCCACAGTCACCTGGCACGTTCAGGTATTTGGCTCACATTTATGGCCAAGCGCCCCACAATCGTGTGATTGACATTTGCAATATTTCTGTCAGCTTCCCCAGAAAGTCACTGAGGAAGTTGGATAGGGAAGGTTGCAAGTGGAAGAGGTGGAGGAAAGCTAAAATTCTTTTGTGAACTGCAGAAACAGCGTTGAAATTTTAAAAAATTGCAGTCTGACAAAGGATTTCCCCTCCATGTGCCAAGGGGATCTAAAATCCTTCAACGGGCTGCAGGTACATTTGTATACCTATCAGTTTTTATTACTTAGTGCTTAAACTCACCCTCTTAATAAGCTTTTGTGGAATTAAAAAAAGATGGTATCATTTTCAAAATATAAATGATGACATAGTCCTCAACTTACGACCATTTTTTGAGTGATCATTCAAAATTATGATGGCCCAGAACACAGGGACTTACAAGCTCTACCTAAAGTTCCAACCAGTGCAACATGCTTGTGTTCATGTGGCCAAAATTTGGGCACTTGGCAGCAGGCCTGCCTTTACAACTGTGGGAACACTGTAACTGGGGAGGAGGGCAGGAAAAACCTTGATGACATAATAACAGAGATTGGGGGGGGGGAGAAACAGATTGGTGTTTTGTTTGCAAGCAAATGATTTTTTTTTTAACATTCAAATTGTATGACAAAGCTTCTTTTCTTTACCCATTACAAGAAAGAGCTAAGGGTTTTTCCATGCCCATGACACTATTCTAGCATATTAGTACTTTGCCAGTTTATAGTTTTGGAGATGTTGAGCTCATTTTTTTTTTCTTTCATTCAATTGTGTATGATTCTCAGAGTCTGCCTGACAAGTCCCTGCAGTTTTCTTGGTAAGGTTTTTGCAGAAGTGATTTGTTATTACCTCCTATCTAGAGCTGAGAGAAAGTGAGTGGTCCAAGGTTACCCAGATAACTTTGTGTCTAAGATGAAATTAGAACTCATGGTCTCTGAGGTTTTAGCCTTTATGCCTTAACCATTACACCAAACTAACTGAGGTCAATTAAGGGTTGGATTAGTGATTATTGTTTTAATTAATTATTCTAAGAACTATATAGATTTTTCATTTTGCTTGCTGAACAAACAAAACAGGGTTGTTTTTTTCGAAATAGGGCTACAATAGAGGAGGCATATTCAAGATCAATGACAAAGCTCGCCAAATCAGCAAGCAACTATTCACAGATTGGGTAAGTTGATGGAGTCTAATAGCAATACAGCATGATTCAGGTTCTCTCTTAATATCAGAAATATTGAAAGGAAAATTGAAAGCGTTAGGATGGCTTGTCTGCTTTTCTCAACATAATCTCATTAATATTTTAATTTCAGTATTTTATTATAGCGGTTCTCTGAAATCCTGGAAGAAACAGAATCTATAAGTGCTAGAATTCTTGCTAGGAATACAATGCTAAGTTCCACAAAGAAAAAAATTTCTGAGTCTATTCTTGAGGTTGAACTAAACCTCCATGAAGTTAACTGGATCTTGTTTCGTCATCTCTACTTGAAAGCCTTTCAACATCAGTACTACCATATCCATAACAGATTGTTGATACACATTTAGGTGGCTAACTGTAAGCACAATATTTGCTTCTGAAATAATTAAATAGGAGTCTTTAAAAAATACATGCTACACTGCAGGAAAACATTGCATAATATATTACCTTACTTTCACATGATTTCTGTAGTGAACTATTGTCATATTCACTTCTTAGGACATTTGCACCAGTCTGGGATGTTTTCAAATCATCAACTGAAAAATTAGCATGCTGTCATCTAGAACTTGTTCGAAAGCTGCAAGAACTAATAAAAGAAGTGCAGAAATATGGAGATGAACAAATAAAAGCTCATAAAAAGGTTATGTATATTCCTAAATTTTCTTTAATTATTTTACATAAAGTAATGAATTGGTAGTATTTAACACCCATATAATATTTAACAGACTAAGGAAGAAGTTTCAGGGACTTTGGAAGCAGTTCAAAATTTTCAGAGTATTACCCAGGCCCTGCAAAAAGCAAAAGAAAACTACAATTCAAAATGTGTGGAACAAGAACGTTTGAAAAAAGAAGGTGCAACACAGAGAGAAATAGACAAGGTAACTTTTTTTAAGCCTTTATTTTCTTTTTGCATTTTTCAGCCTGAAAAATTACAGTTTTTTTTTCTAGGTGAGACAATATTAGTGATAGTGTAACACATTGTTTGCTTGCTGAAATAGTTGTACATTAGCAAACATTTAAGCAGAGATGTATCATTTTTGCTACTTTATTCCCCAAAAGGTAAATATGTTGTCTTAAACCTTATGTTATGGACTCCTGAAAATTTATACTTTAAGTCAAATGTCTTAAAGTATCCAGTATTCCATAGTCTGAATCTTAAAACAAAAAAAAGGAAGACTGTTCAACTTTGACAAATTGTAGAAATGCTTATTTCCTAAACTGTGGTGCTGTCCTATTTTTGTTTGAGATTACAGCTTTTTAATGGGAATCTCCCCTCCCCCCCCAAAAATAGTTGAACAATCATTTTCTCATATATATTATAATAAAACTGTTATGTAAGCTGTTACAGGGAAAAAAGTTGTTTTACATATTTTATTAAAACATTAGATGTTCTGTTAATTTTTTATGAGTTATATATGGCAAGAATTGATATTTACTCTGAGAGCCAGTGAATGTGTGTAAGGAAAGGTAAAGGTTATTTGAACTCAACTGTCAATGCATTTTTTTTTTGGGGGGGGGGGTTAATAGTACAGAAGTTGCTTGTCACTGCCTTCTTTCAGAATATTATTTTGGTTTTTTTACCTCCCAGAGTAATCTATAATTCTGGGATCCTTGTACATTAGTCAGATCGATCAACCAATCCTGGCTAATTCTGCTCCCAAACGCAGCCAGAACTAAATTTATGGTAAACTATCTTCTTCCTCTGTGATTTGTCTAGGCGGCAGTAAAATCCAAGAAGGCTACTGAAATGTACAAATTATATGTAGAAAAATATGCTGTAGCAAAATCTGAGTTTGAACAGAAGATGAATGAAACTTCCCAGGTAAGCTTTATCTCCAATTTATTAAATCAAAAGTTATCATGAAGTAGATTCACTGAACCAGAATGTCTACTCCAAACATATCTAAATCTGAATCCTACCCATTATATATCAATAGCTAGAACCTTGGTTAATTTTCATTACATCCTTATAGACAGTTTTCTCACTTTTATTTTGTAGCATTTTGTAAGGAGTCTGATAGAAGAAAAAACAAAATCCAGGTTGAAAAAAAAAATATTTGTATTTGGGTTTCAGAGGAAATGTTTGCACATAAACCCAAATAGTTCCCGGGACATTTTAAAATCTGGACAAGTTGTTCTTTATATGCATTAGTGTTCTTTTTGAGAAGAACTTTTGAACATAATAGCCTGTTTTATCATTGGCATTAAATTAAAATATTTTCATATTACAGAAATTTCAAAATATTGAAGAAATGCATCTCTTCCATATGAAAGAGATTATAGAAAGTTTTTCGAGTACAATAAATGAAATTCATTTACAGATTGGAGAGGTAAGTCATTGATTGTGTTTCATTAATCATGCTCTGAATTGAAGAGTCTTTCATATCTGAATTGCCTCCCTGTCAAGATTTGTATTTAATATTTGTTTGAAATCATTTGGGAAGATTTAATGGGATAACTGTAAGGCGATTTTAAATATTGCATTATAATATAAATGTTGTGTTATATTTTTATTATACAATGTACACATATTTTAAATTTAAATATTTTCATATCTAAAATAAGAAGAAAAAACTTTAGGGAGCAAATATTTTATTAATAAATAATACTAAAATGTGAAAATGCCTTTTTCTCAAAGGCATAATTAAATTTTTATATTTCTGGTCATTTGCAATACTACTGATTGCCTTGTGATTATATTTAGCTAGCATCTTAGAGAGAAACCAGCATTTGGTTCTCCTTTTGGATCACTAGGAAATTTTCTGTCCGCTTTCTCTCTCTCCCTCTGTATATTATCTTTTATCTCCTTTCTTGTAATTGTACATTTTAGAAAAAATCTTTACTTCAGTCAGGATTGCTGCATTCTGTACATCAGAAAATTAATCCATATAATGTAGAGATGTAGGAAATCACTGTAACAAAAAAGCTAGATAAAAACAAGTGATGAATTAGCTTACACATCTCTCCTTAATTCATAAATAACTAGATTTAAACCCATTATAAACATGGTAAATACTTCATCTTCCTCTTATATTTATTTTTGGTGAAATATGTGATTTTTATTCTGAATCATTGTAGCAAGCATATGCAGAATTACATTATACTGGAATTATGCCAAAAGGAAAATAGATTTAAATTCTATTGAAAATGATAGCTAAAAGGACTGTTCCTTTTATGGCATAAAATACATTTTCATCATACAATAATTCAAACATGGGAAAAGAAGCTGATACCTCATATCAATTATAACATTACAGTGGTAAACAAGCAAAAACATATTTAGCCTATATCTAGTTAACTAAATTAAGCTTTCTAAATACTTGGCCCAAAAAATTACTTCTATCAAATACTGTAGCATTTTCAGAATTCTTAGATTTCCATGTCAAGGGAAAAGTTCCCAATCATATAAAATGTTCAAAAGTACTTACAGAAATTGAAAAATGCAGACCTCCACAAATCAAAAATGTTTGTAAAGCTGAAGAGACAAATAACAAGTGAAAAAACTCATTCTGTTTGAAATAAGTTAAACAGCAAGGATACAGAAAAAGATACAAAATGGAGGCCATCCCTCAAAGTTTTAAGAGAAACCAAAATTTTATAGGCAAAAGAAAAATAATATATTAAGAATAAACAAAGAATGAAGTTGCCTGGCTCTGTCTTTCACAGAGGCTGCAGGAAACTAAAGTCAAAATACCTTAAATTCAGAACATTTGCACATACAATTTCTCTGAATAAATTTTTCATATTTGATTGCTATAACCTTTTGGCTTGCCTGGTCTGCACTGAGTGAAGAACTGTCTTGGGCTGCATATAAAATATATAACATAGTTAATGTATTTACTGTAAATAACAAATTTCCTTTATTATTTTATATTTTTCATTATCTTGTGGGCCACAATACTAATTGTCCAGGGCTGCATGCATGCTATAAAGCCTTTCTCTTTCGTCTTTGCTCCTGTTTCATCTGAAAACTTCTGCAATGTTAAAATTCCTCAGTAATCTTCAGATGAACTATTTTTTTTCCTGAAAGGTCCATGAAGAATTTATAAATAACATAGCAAACACAACAGTTGAAAGTCTGATACAAAAATTTGCTGAGTTAAAAGGCACAGGCAAAGAGAAACCTGGTGAGTTTTTGTAACTCTTTTCTTAATAGTTTTTGCCATTGAAGACAAGGTTCTGCCATTGGGCTTTGATCCAGATGTACAATAGATGTACAATAGAAGTCTGTTCAATTGTTATATTGATTGTTGGTGGTGGTTTCGTAAACCTTCTGCTGGTGATGGTACATGGTTTTTATAACACTCTTTGGTCATTCATTTAAGCAGTGTGGTAGCCTAGAGGTGAAGACCACTCGCCTCTCAACTTGGAAGTTTGAGAGTTCAATCCTAGGTAGTGGCAGATGTTTCTCTCCTAGGACCCAAAGAAAAAATGTCTGCTGCAAACTCAATGTGAGTGTCAGTCAGGGCATCTGGCCAGTAAATGCTCAGCTCCATCCATTCATCCTGACTCTACCCCAAAATAGGGACTTATAGGTTCATTAAAAAGGAGTTTTGTTCATTTATTCATTCTTTTCATTCATTCATTCATTCAATCAATCATGCATTCTTTCATGACCTGAAAGTCAGTGTTGACTCATGGCAACTACCTGGGCTAATCCTTATAGTTCACTTGTCTTCTTCTCAGGGCTAAGAGAAAATGACTGGCCCAAAGTTACCTTGATGGCTTTGGCCCTAAAGTGGAACTAGAACTCCCAAGTTCTATGTTTCTAGCTTGGTGCCTTAATCACTACATCAAACTAGCTATTTTATGTAGTGTTTTAAGTGTTGTAAGCCATTGAGAGTCATGTATTTCAGATGGGCAGCTATATGAATTGAATGAACAAAGAAGATACACTTTCTGCATGTGTATCATTCTACTTAAAAAATAAAATCAGCTATAATTTAGTGATTGCTAAAATGTTAAAATTCATTTTTAAGAAACAATTATACTTGATACTTTTACACTGACAATCCTCTTTTAATTCAATTTACCTCAAGTGAAATTGGCTCAGTCTTGAGATTATTTTTTAATGTCCAGGCTAATTATGCCAGCCAAATAAAATTAGCATTTACATTTAATTTTAAAAATCCACTTTATATTCTTTAATTTAAACATATGTTATTGCATCTGGAAACTGATGAGTTCCTAAAATAGCATTTATTGTGTAGAAAAATAGACTCAAAGTATGTCCTGCTTTTTCTCTCCTTCCTTCCCTCCCCCCCCTTCCCTCCCTTCCCTTCCCTTCCCTTCCTTTCAAGGAAAAACAACATGGCTAGTTTTAAAAACTATAAAAATAAATAAAATAAAAGACTTTCCAGTTAATTTATTATTGATTATCAAAGTTAGTCAAAGCCAGTGTCAACTTTCAAAGTTTAATAAAACTGCATCACATTTATATCTCTATATTATGTTGGAGCTGAATGCGTTCCGCCTTGAATTCTTATCTTCTAAATAGAAATACCGGTAGTCCTTAAGTTACAATTGTAATGGAGCCTGCCCATCACGGTCATAAGTCATGACAGTTATAGATAGGGTTACCCACATAATTGACTCAATTTTACAGACTTTTTGTGGCAATCTTTAAGTGAACCTGTTGCTTGCTATTTTGGCCCATGATTACAGGACACTGCAAACAACTGTAAATGTGGACTGATTGCCAAGCACCTGATATGCAACCACTTGTGGGGGGGAGGCCAGCCATCAGAATTTCGGAACTAGATCGTAAATACCCTGAGTTTAGGGTTAGGTTAAGTGACTGGTTATAATGTATGCAGAGTAGATAGGTCTAATAATACATGAAGAGCATTTCAAAACCAGCAGGTAGTAAGGAACACTGGGTAATGGTGTGTGTGTGAGGGTTTGTTTGTTTTGAAGCTGGCAGCTAAAAGTGAAATGCTAATGGGCTAATCTAAACTTCAATTTCTTGGTGTGGGGGCTGTATAGCAGGCACGTCAAACTGACAGCCCGCAGGCCAGATGCGTCACGCCAAAACCATGCCACCCCATTGCCAGCAGTGGGGGAAAAGTCACGATATGTTGCGAGTTAAAAATAGGATAAAAACCTATTTTTAATAAGACACATTTTCTCATCTTGAGCACATTAAAGCAGGCTGAAATGATAGAAGGAAAAGGCCCACATTGATATATTAAAAATAATAGAGGAATATCTTGTACACTGATCAGCTGTTTGGTGAATAGTTGTGCTGCATCTGTGATGGAGCTGGCAGTATTGATGAAGCCTTGAGGTGTTGGAGGCATCTGTTGGTATAGAGTTTTTCAGGATAAAGGTAGCTAGGAAAATTAGGCTGTGGTGGTGACATTATGTCCTAATGGTGACATTTGGCAGCAGTAGATTTGTTGAGTGTGCATGTGTGTGTGTGTGTGTGTGTGTGTGTGTGTGTGTGTGTGTGTATACATACACACATACATACATACATACACACACACACACACACACACACATATACATATACATACACATACACACACACACACACACACATATATATATATATATATATATATATATATATATATATATATATAGTTCAGTACATGTTTTTACTGCAAAAATATTTTTGTTACTTCACAAAAGTATTTGTGCAATGTATTGACTAATATAATCCCTTTTCTAACTTCTCTGAAACTTTTTTGTAAATAAAACTATTTTTATTAAAGAATTATATAAATTGAACATGAGTTTTTAGGTTTCTAAAATAGTGAACACCAGTGTCTTAATCCAAAAGGAAAAGTCTGAAGAAATTTTAACAAATGTATAGTATAGTTAGGACCAATTGTCTTTTCATAAAATATTAAAATTCTATAATATAAATATATTCATATGCTAACTTTTTCAATAATTAATTGTATAGTGATTATGTGAACAATATACACTGAATAATTTTACATTTAGCAGTGGTTTTGGTTTATATTTAGCAGTATTTCTCTTAATTTCAATTTCCAATATTTGTATTGATATTAAATATGAAGTGACATGAGGAGTTAGTAACAGAAAGATTGTGTATGTATTTATAATGCAAAATTAACCTTTGTGATTGAGCTTTTACATCTAAGCACTAGGAACAGTCATTTGTTTTGACATCAAAATTAATTGAGACTAAAACAGTTGAAATTCCACTTGTATCAAGCTGTTCATTAGGAATTGCACTCTGGCTTTAGTGCTGTCAAAAAAATAACTTGTTCGACTATGATTAAATAGCAGAATGATGGTCGGTCCACTGCATTTGAGAAAGAGGTTGAATAAACTTTCTACTGCAGGAACAATTCAAAAGTGACATGTTGCAAGAGGGATAGAATGTGCATTGATTTCCAGCTGAGCTGTCAACTGGCACTGAGCTAGACACGCAAAGCTTTGCGATTTTGAAGCAGCATGTGAGGCATATGTAGTTTTGAGAAAATTGTCCTCCTTTCATGCATGAGTTCCTACTAGGAGATGGGGGCAGGGAAGAGAATCTTTTGTTTTCTTCTAAAACCAGCCATTCGGTTTTCTTACATGTATGGAGAAGTGGTTTGGTACTAATGTTGTTTTTAAGTAGGGGTTGCTTTTGAAAATGATCCTGCAGGTCGATATTTGCTATCTAAACAATTTGTGATTGTTTAGAAAGTCTACTCCATCTTTTTTTTTTACTTTAATTATTGATGCATTTTAAGAATATTCAAGAACAGTTTTTCAGCATCCATTATTTTCTTCCTTTTTCTGTATACATATTTGATACATGTTCTAACTGGTTTAATTTGAACTGAGTATTTCAATTGTATCAGTTGACCTGCCATGACCCCATTCTCAAACTGATTGCTGGGACAACGCACTGTTTCAGAGCTGTTACTGATTAAGTGACAGGTGACTGTGAATTTTCAAGACTTCTTATTGTTCCTTTAGTGCTGAACATTTCTGTTGCAAAACAAAACATATCATAAGAACTCAAAATAGAATTGGCTGTGTCCTCTTTTTTAAAATAATTAGAAGGTTCCTACTTAGATGGATGATGATGAGGATGATGATGGGTCAGTGACTTAATTTATATTTGTTTATTCTCTTAAAAATCTATATTATAGTGTAGCCATCTAATTTTCACCATTTAAATTACAAACCTGGTTTTGTTTATACATATGATTGAATTTAATGCATACAGAAATCAACTGGGGAATCAGTTTGGATTTGTGTAAATTAATCTGAGCACTCAGTAGGTGACAGCGTGTAGCCCACACTGTCTCTTCTTGGAAGCTAAATAGAGTTGGGTCTATGGTTAGTACTTGACTGAAAGCCTACCAAGGAATCCCAGGGCTGTAGATGGGCCTCAGAAGTAGGAAGAACGTTCAGAAGAAGACAGCGTCCTTAGTATTAATGCAAAAAAAAAAAACATTGATATGTCTATATAGTCACCAGGAGTCAAGCTCAAATTGAAAAGTGTCTTTATCTTTTTAAATCTTTACCGAGTTATATATTCAATGACTCTTGCCATCAGACTAGCTATCCTAACTCATTAAAAAGTTTAAATGTATTGTTTAATATTATTTTACATGTATATATAATGTGAGCAGTAACTGTTACAAATGTATTAATTGTGGGGTGATCTGATTATACTTTTCTGTTGATTCAGTGAAGTGAATTCTGGGGCTTCTCATAAGTACAGATATATATATATATATATATATATATATATATATATATATATATATATATATATATATATATATATATATTTGTCAGCCCGTTTATGGATTGGTAAATATGGAACTAGGGCATGGTCAATATTTCATTATTTTAGATCTAGTGGCCCTATTCATGGATCCTGATGATCTTGGCCTAGGTTTTTGATGATAAAATATCATTTCTATGGTAGTGGATGAACATGCAGACATGTATTACCAAGATCTGGTTCAGCTGTCTCTGAGATTTGTCCTGGATTTTTGGTCTCTTTGACACAAGAGCTTGCAGGTGTATGTGTTATGTGTGTACACATACATATGTACATGCACTATTTTTGATCTTTAAATGTATCCTTCCCACAGCCAGGAACTCCTCTCCAAGATAGCTACATGAATATCACTATGCTGTTTTGCATCTTAGGGACAAGCAATAATATACTACTGCATAACATAAAAGAGTTAACTAAAGAGTAACATTTTTTTTCTTGCTTTCAGTACTGATTGAATTTGAAGAATGTAATACAGCCAGTGCAGTTGAGGGTAAGTTTTTCTTCATTGTAAAAATGATTTAAAATATCCAACATAGGCTCTTTTTATTTATTATTATTATTATTTTATTTATCATTAGGAATAATCTATGTTAAAATATTAAGTGAAGTAACTGAAGGTGAAAGTATTCTGTCTGTCTCTGATGTAACAGGATCAATTGTAAGCACAGATGTCTTTCTATAGTCACATCATAAAAGCAACAGAAAAATTTCCTCATCCTCATAACTATTTTTTTTCTGAATAAGAAACAGTTTCTCAGCATTCAGTTTTTTTAATTTTTTGCATCGGTCCTTTTCCCATTTTCAAATAAGTGCAGAACATTTACTAATTGCATTCTCCGACTCTTCACTTAGTTTCTAAGAGTTCTTGAAGAGTATATACATGGAAAGAAGTATTACCTGCAAAGTTTTTTTTAGTATCCTAAGATTCTCTGGTGATTTATTATTGATTTAAAGTAGGTAGTTTTTTAAATTATCTTCTTACCTATCTTAAGTTGCAAATCCATCTTTGCATCATTGCAAATTCATCTTTGCATCATTTATTCTAATTGTCTGGGAGTGGAACAGAAACCTTCCTTATACCATCTTTAGATATTCAATCTATTTTATTGTACTCAACTTTGTTACATCTTTTTCCTTCCATATCTTATATGCCTTTTTTAAATGTGCTTTTTAGAAGGTTATAAACCCCTTTTATAATAAGCAAAAGAAAGCCCTATTTGACAAACACATCTTCTGTTTGAACAGAAATCACTTTGGTTACTCCAGTTAAATGATTTTTGTCAATAGAATTGATCTGGATTAGCTACTATCTTTCTAATAGCAAGGCTGGTTATTAGGATCACTGCCATACTTTTACTGTTCCTTCACAGAACCAATGTGTTCAGCTGCCTATGAGGAATTAGAAAAAATAGCAAGTGAGAAATGCTCATTCTGCTTGCTGTAAGATTGTCTGCATTTCAAGGAGCATTGAATCACCAGGCTACACCTTAGATCACAGGTGTCAAACTTGCAACATCACATGATGTGTCGTGACGTATCACAACTTTTTTTCTATTGCCGGCAATGGGGTGAGCACGATTTTATGTGACACATCCGGCCCATGGGCTAGCAGTTTGACACCTCTGCCTTAGATAATAACCTTGAAGTATGTGTTCTGTCACAAATTAGGAAAGTAAAGTACATGCTAGAATGCTGTAACATTAATGTGTTATGCTGTTATTGTTGTTTATTCAATGTAGATGCCTTCCAATTTCAATTGATTCTGGACAGCAGACAGTATAAAAAATGAAGGAAAAAAGTTCAAACAAAAAATAAAACATATAACAATAACAAAGGTAGCAAATCTGATCAACAACATGTCATGCATCTAACAAGGGGCTGCAGCCATCTTAACTCAAAGCCCATTGATCTCACTGTTGATGAAAACCAGGACAATATTGACAGGCCTAATCCCCAAACCTAATTGTGGGTTTTGATTCCTTGAAAAGTTTGCGAGCAAATATTAATAGGTGGGGGGTGCACTGTGCTTGCCTGGATAAGCTGCCATTCAGCTTGACCAAGCAGATCAGGACTAGTTTAACAAAGTAGACAAGTGTCACACAAGTCATTTGAAATTTTAGGGACTCATGACAACTACAATGTTTGAGAATCCCTGATATAAGCAGAAATCTTGATTCGGAGCCATGTTTAAGAATAAATTAAATCTTTTAATTTTAATGGACTTAGTAGTCCACTGTATGTATTTTTATTTTTGGCAGTGCTTTCGTAATGACATATAATAATCTCATGAAATAAATTATCTTCATATTTGCTGTACTTATGCATTATTTCAGTTTATGCTGAATAATGTGGTTTTTAATTTTTATTTAATAATAATTTATTTGCAGGAATAAAGCCAAGAAAAAGAAAGCATTTTGGATTGTCAGGGATTATTAAAAAGGAAAAAGATCCAGAATCTATGTAAGCATGTTTCATACAAAAATATAAAAAATAATGAACTAGTACAATAAAAGCACAACATTTATTTTATAATTCTTATTGTAAAATGTCAAGAGCTTCTGTTTTTAAAGACTATTAGAAATAGTCCTTTTCACTTATACTGTTCTATACTGGAAAATGCCATTTTTGACAAGAGCATTAATGAATTAATTTCACACACATATTTTCTAAACATAGGCTTTTATATTATTTTATGCAAGATCACTTTCCAGTTCAAACTATGTGTATTCCCACAATACTGCTCCTAGAGCTGAGAACTTTTTTAAAAATGCATATTTTATCCATCCTAAAGAATGCAGTTAGTTGTCAAAGAGGAGAAAGTGGAATTTGATCTATCATAAAAATCAAAGGATAGTTTAATAACACATTTGTTTTTTCTTAGGTTTTGGTCATAACTCTATATAGTAGTGATTAATGAATTCTTAGGAATCTCACATCATTATATTACATTCCAATCTGCTTTGTATTAGTGTAAGTGCCATTTTAAATTCATTTAACAGTGTCAGTTTCAGTATTATAGTTCCAACAATAAAAGAAGCACATACGCTCTCTGAACAATATAAGATTAATCCACATGCCATTTGAATAATATTTTATCCTGTATAAAATAAAGTTTTGATCAACTATATATATTTTAAGTATCTTTTACCATTTTCTAATATATAGTTACTAGATGGTTAAAAAAAGCATGGCATCAAAGTTACGGAATTCACTTTTCCAAGAGTCCCTATCCACTTAGAACAGTGTTTCCCAAACTTGACAATTTTAAGGCATGTGGACTTCAACTCCCAGACTGTGGAATTCTGGGAGTTGAAGTCCTCATGCCTTAAAATTGTCAAGTTTGGGAAACACTGACTTAGAACATAGAATAATAGGAAATGCAAGACCTCAATGCCAGGAAGACCTCAAATCCTCTCATATTTCATTACTAGATGATTTTATCTGCATCTCCTACATTAAGCATGCTATTGCTGTGTTTATGTACATGTAATTTTAAGAAATTTGACTGAAATTGACAGATGTAAACCTTTTTACAATTAAAAAAAATATACACTGATTCAATGATATCAAAGATGATAATAAGAGGTTGTGTATATAGTAAGATAAAGTTAGATAATTCATATAATCACAACAATTATCTGATTTATTAGTATGTGTTTTTTTTAACAGAGAATGTCCAGATGCAGATTCAGTAGTAAGTAGTTTTAATTGAAATACATATGTGAATAATGTTAAAGTTTCAAGCAAGTGTCAGTTTTATCATCAGTTTTCTTTCTAACTATTTTTGGCCATTTTATCAGATGGCAGAAAGGCAGAATTTTCTGAAGCAACATTACAGGTAGTCCTGAGGCTATGACCACTTGTTCATCAACTGCTCAAAGTTACTAGAGTACTGAATGAGGGGGTATTATATCCAGTCTTTGAAGTTGCAGCCATGGCAGTGTCCCCATGGTCCTGTGATTGTGATTTAGGCAGCTGGCTCATAAATTACAAGAGTTGCAGAACCCGCAGTCACATCATCATCATTTGCAACCTTCCCTGCCAGATTCTATAAGCCAAGTCATGTACATTTACAGTCATGTAAAAGCTCCTCCTGCTTTTTGTCCCTGAGCAGCATGAGGACTTGTACTCCATAGTGCCCAACCACCCACACTCTGTTGCACCCATTTGTGGTATTCACCATCCCATGTCATCACCTGCCTGCCCATACTCCATCACACCTGCCTGCCCATATTTTGTTGTGTGGATCTGCCACATGCAGCTCTTGCCAGCTGACCTGCTTGCCTGGGCCACAATTTCAGCTGTGTAGGGACCCACAGTTTCAGAGGCATAAGCAGATGCGTATGGATTCTTGTCTCTTATGTCATGGTCATGTAAGTCCTCACTTAACAACCTATGTGGTCTCCACTTAATCACACCGGGTACTGCCAGTTTTGCCATTGCTATGCATTGTGATCACGTCTTCACTTTATGACCTTATTGCATAGGGAGGAAATTCTAATCCCAATAATAATTGTTAAACTGTAACTTTCCAGAATGTCCTGAAAAATTGTAGGCAAAATTATTTTCTTCCAATTGTTAATATTAATAATATTCTAATTAATATTAGAATAATATTCTAATATACTTTATGATAATTTAATGGATTTGATTTGTTTAAATAATAACACAATATTAAAAATGAAAATTATCTTTAAGGTTCCTAATTTGAACAGAATGATTTTTGCATGTCTTTGATGAAACTTTATTGGATATACAGTATCCAGTTCCACTGTTAAAATTAGAGTTATATCATTCGTGCAATTAGTTGGATTAACCTACAATATTTACTTTTTATTTGGATGCCTCACTACTCCTTGTTTAATAATTAGTAAACAAATTCATGCATATATGTCTTCAGTAAGCATTTTATTATTATTTTTTCCTATGTACCACATTAGATTAATTCTGTATCATAGTTTCAAAATATAAAAACAATTTTCTATTATTTTAAGATATTTTCTTTTTTCTATATAATTTTGAGTACAATAATAAAAAGGTAATACAAATTAAACTTAAAGAAAAAAAATACTTAGAAAATATAAAAAATGTAAGAAAAAAGAATGTTATGACCATCACAGCATCCCCACAGCACTCCATCAACATTCGGGTGCTTGGCAACTGGTACATATTTATGACAGATGCAGATCCTGAGGTCATGTGGTCATTATTTGCGACCTTCCTAGCCGGCTTCCACAAGAAAAATAAGAATGTTCTAATCTTCAAACATTTTACATAAGTTTTGTCATGATAATTCTCTTCTTACAAGTCATAAATCAAAGGATGATTGTCTTTGGTAGCTAACTACAAGGAGTTGCACTAATGACTGTGTCTCTGGCACTGCCCTCTTATTTTAAAGACTTTACTCTTTTATCTGGTTCTGCCAGTTGGCCTGGGGACCAGATGAGGGAATTCCGTGCTGGAGATGGCTGTCAGATTGATAGCAGACTCCATCTCCTCCCCTCTCTGCTCTCTACCCATCCATCGTATTGCTTATCATATTGATTATTATTCTCACTGTGTTCCTTTGTCATTTGTTTGTTTATTCTATTTTATTTCTCTTTGCACTTTTTTCATTTTTCTTCCTTTTTATTGTAAGCCATCTAGAATAGTGCCATTGCAAGATAGGTGGCCAATAAATTTAACAAATAAATAAAATAATTACTTTCATAAGAAAAATTAAAATATAATTTCCAGGATATTAAGCAACAGGATGGAGGCCTTAAAGAAGCAATTAAAGGTCATGGATATGCTGCAAAGATTGTTGCTTCCAAGCTATGAAGGGTCAATTTTGAGAGTTGTACTTAGCCCTCGCTGTTTCTGCTTTGAGAAAGATGTCTTTAGCCAAGACTTTTCAGCCTGAATTAGTTAATTGTCTTCATGTAGTCTTTTTATGTAGCATTTTAACTGTTTTCCACATAGTACTTTAGCTGTTTCTGTCGAGTATGAATTCTACAGAAACATATTTTAAAATAAGTGTTTTTTCTTCCAGAACATTCCAGATGTAGATGATGAGGGATATAGCATTAAACCTAAAGATTGTCAGAATATCCTTTGTTGTTATTATACTTAATATTTTCATGTATAAAGCATTAAATGATTTTATAGACCTTAGGCATTCTGTTTGCAGTAGTTGCATACAATATTAATTAACCTGGCATTCTCAGAGTGTGGATCTCAACCCCAGGGAGGGGGTTGCAAAATAATGAAGAGAAGGTTGCTGAAGAGTTTTCCTCACAAGCTTGCCATATTGATGCATAAGTACTCTGAAAGGATAACAACAGAACAGTTCCACAACCCTCTTTCCCTTTTTTAACACACTACTTTTCCTTTCAAAAGAAACTATGATAATATCTGGCAGTTTAAGGATTTTATGCAAAACTCTGACCCTTGTTCTGCAGAGATAGTTATTAGAGACTGCTGTGAGGAAGGAGAAATTGCAAGAATATTGGGAGGGATATCCAGTGCTAGGCTAGAAGAGACAGAATAGAGGTGCTATACTGCTCCTTCAGTGCAGCTTCATTGATTGTGAAAGAGCCAAAAGCAACTTACAGCCTGTCATTGTTTCGTAAACTGCAACATTTTATGAGGAGTTTTATGGAAAACTGATCTAAGCCAATAAGATATCCTTTATTTTCCATGATATATGGGCTACAATTTAATTATTAAATAAAAGGAATATATTTATTTCTTTCTCAGCTCTAACCCCAGTGAGTTACCAGTTTTATTCATTCAACGCAGGGGTGTCACATGATGTGTCACAACGTATTGTGACTTTTTCCCCATTGCCGGAGCTGGGGTGGGTGCGGTTTCAGCATGACGCATCCAGCCCGTGGGCCAGCAGTTTGACATCCCTGATTCAGTGGGTTAGGGTTAGAGTTAGATACATTTGTCACAGCAATGTTTGAGAAGCCTGTATTAATTGATCAATCAACCTTTTCCTTAACTGCAAATAACATGCCAAAGAAAATCATTTTTACTCCTCAAGTGATTCTGACTCTGAAGATGATGAACCAAGAAAGTTCCGTGTGGAAATCAAACCTGTGCATTCAGACTGTAGTTCTCATTATACAGTGCCTTCTTTGGATGAATTAAAAGAATCAATAGGAAACATCACACTTTCACCAGCTATATCTGTAAGTAAACTTTATATGCTATTTAGTATATAGTAATAGGGAAAATGTACCATGGTTAATACTTTCATAGGAATGTTACCATAACATTTAGCATAACTAGTTTTAGCATATTTTAGAATGTTGTATTAAGTTTTTTAGAGAAGGAATGAAGCAGTTATTGTTATATTCAGGGAATATGAATACAAAAAAGTGAGAAAAACAACATCAAAGGAAAGAAACCAGCTGACTAGGTTAGCTGTGCTGTTTTACAAACAGTTTTACTAATATTTGAAGCTATTTTATACAGACTTGTGCAGCTCTGTATCATAAACCTGTTACAAGCAAAAATAGTCATTTTAGTTCAAACTGGCATCATTTGTATTTTGAAGGCAGATACTTCAATTATGTTCAACTAGAGAGATTTAAATTACTTGTGACATTTAGGAGATAGACATATTTTTGGTTAAATTCTATCCATTGCCTGATAGAAAATAATATTGTTTTGTTGGGCTCCTTTATTCAAACTATCTAAAATGTGAGAAACAAGAAAAGTTTTCTTCAGTGTAGCCAGTTACAGAATAGCCTACATTTTGTAGGGATGATCCTGAGTAACACGGTAAATCTTTTCCCAATTTGAATTTATTTCAAGAGAGTGGAAGCAAAATCATTCCATCATCCAATATTTCACTCCCATTATCCATTGGCTTTTGTTCTGGTGCAAGTATGGGAAACTCTCCTAGATGTTTAGGGGAAAGAAATGAAAGATTTCGTTTTGAAGATGTTTCAGAATAGTCCATTGATTCTAATTTATTTATTTATCTTAATCTTAATTTTCAATCTAATCAAGCAATCTTAAGAGGTTTACAATAATATATATTCAAAAACTCCATAAAATCCCAATATTAGTGTTTTAAATAGTGCTGTTTGATTACAATTTTCAACTTTATATAAATTGTGGAACATCACGATAGTCTACATTCTAGAGGCCCAAATTTACTCTAAGATGGATAGTTGCAACTTCATTAAGGAACAGTTAAAATGTAGTAAAAAAAATGCTAGTATTATTAGGTCAGTGGATTTTTTTAAGGAATCTTGTCCATTAAAATAACAGAATCATTTTAAAACTTTATTTTTATTAACACTGTAGTTTGATGTTTGAAAATTAGAAAAGAATGTCCTTTTGTACATATAGCATGTACAAAACTGTGTAATTATGTTTTCCTTATTTTATTTCCTATGCTAACAGAGACATAGTCTTGTAAGTATTAAATCATATTTAATTAGCAGTATCATACTGCTTGATAAGGGATACAGCTAGAATATTGTAATTGATTTTATATACTGTAATGCACAGTTCACTCAAAGCTGCCAACTAGGTTTATGCCATGAAAATTGTAAAATTGTTTGTCCTGGTAATAATAAATTAAGAATAAGACAAGAATAAAATCCTAGGTATAATCTTTTATCAACATTTTCAAACCTGGAATCTAATTAGCCTCACACCATAAGAACAGGATTTGATTCACAGATAGTCCTTGACTTACAACCACAATTGGGACCACAATTTTGAACATAAGTCATGAAGGTCATAAATCAGGCACCCATGTGACTGGCCTTGATTTTACCACTGTTTTTACAGCGGTCATTAAGTGAATCAAAGTGGACATTATTTCCCCAAAACCAGCAAAAATGTTGCACATCAAGGTCACATGTCTATGGAATACTACAATCAGTTTTAAGTGTGAGTTGGTTGCCAAGCCTGAAATATGATCATGTGACTATGGAGAGGATGCAATATTTTACAACAGCCAGTAGTATTTTAGGAGCTGTAAAGCACCTTTTCCGAGGTCATTGTAACTCTGAACAGTCATTAAATGACTGGTCATAAGTCGGGGACTACCTGTATTATGCTTTAACATCAGAAGCCAACAATTTTCTTGATAATATCAGTGTTCTACCTTCCCAGTCGTAGACCTATAAAAGATGGAATGTAACATCTGTGTAAAAGCACTGACTTGTGACCATCCTGATGTTTCTTTAAACTCAATAAATTGAACAATGAATTCTGCCATTTTTACCTTAGAGCTGAAAACTTGTTCCTTACAAGTTAAACTTCCTTAAGTTTAAGCCTTTAAAAAAAAGAGAATGTCCCAGGTCTTTCCCAAGTCAAAGCTGGGATGGAGTTTGTTTTCAAGCTGCACTTCCAAAATAGCTTTAGGAGTGGTCATGACAGGCACCTAACCTTAGGTAATATGGTTCCAGTAATCAATATTCATTTTAATTGGCCATTCAGTAATTAATATGTCATACCAAGGGAGTGAAATTGTATATCAATTTCATATAAGCTACTGTTATGATTTGTTTTGTTTATCTAAGTCTTTTTCAGACCTTTAGTTTCATATTTGTTAAGTGCACATTTTTTACAGCAGGTTCAGAATTCAGAGCACTATGCAGAGGCTGTTTGAAACCACCTTTATATAGAATAATTAGCTTTCAGTATAGAATGACAGCTGGTTTTTTAAAATCATCCATAGTTGTTTTTATTATTTTTATTATTTAGAAATAATATTAGCCAGTTTCACTAATTCGGTTAAAAAAAATGGAGGACTTCTGTAGTAATATCAGGCAACCAAGATGGGATGATTCTATTGCATAAAACAATTGTGAGGTAATGATGCCATCTGATGTTCCAAATTTAAGATTCTAAACATCCTAGATATTTTATTTATATCTGTCATTCATTTTGCTAATGCTAATATCTGAGATTGGCTTTGGAATATTTCTTGCCTTCAACTTCTCCCTTAATTTACAAAGAAAATAATATGTGTTTACTAAAACTTGGGTTTTTTTTTCATTACCTTACATTTAGGCACAAATGAACCGGAATACATCTAGTAAGTTTGTCTGAACTGGTGTCTATCAGTGACATTTTCTTATGTTTGTATCATTTTAAATGTCCTGTTTTTATAAAAATAGATTTTATGTGCAAATGTATAAATAATGTGAATGCTGGATAATTGAGTTTCCTTCTGTATTAAGAGTACTGAAAGCAGTTTTTTCCCCAACTTGGATAACTTTAAAAGGATATATCTTTTGCCACTTGCCCAAAATATAGATCTAGACGGTTCTCAAGTTACAACAGTTCACTTAACGACAGTTCAAATTTACAACTCCCACACAAACACACTGAAAGTACTTATGTCCCGGTCCCAAAAATACAGCACCATGGTGGTTGTTCGCCCTTACGACCGATTACAGAGATGCTGCAACATGCCCCCTGCATATTCCCCCCCTTCTTGCTTCCTGGGTCCCCCCCCCCCAGGCATTGGATCTGTTTTGCTAGGCCACAGGGTTCCATCTGCACCTCCCTACCGCATCACCAATCACTCACTTGCCTTTCAAAGATCTCCAGAGCTGAAGATGTCAGGGTAGGAAAGAAGAACAGGCTGGACAGAAAAGCCACCCTTTTTTTCTCAGCTATTTTCCTTTTGTCATTAGATGCTAGCCTCCCCCTCCCCCCATTAACTTTATTAGTCTTACATTAGCACAGTTAATTGTGGGGAAAGGAAGGTATACAGTCCACAGCAAACCACTCCTTCCTACAGGCTTGTGTGATCATGTCCTTGCACATGCTCCCCCTCTCTGCAAAACCACTTTTGCAGGGAAGGGGAAACATGCACAAGGATATATCCCTGCACTAGGCCCACCCTGAGGTACCCCATGCACACTTAATGACCTGCGCAGTCGATTAACAAATGTATTGGGGAGAGCAGGGATGGGGTTTGTTCATTTAATGTGATTCACTTAACATTACGATCATAATGGGCAGGCTCCATTATGGTCTTAGCTCAAGGACTATCTGTATATAACTTAAATACAATATTTGTTTAGTGGCACTGTCATATTAGGTGACATAAAGGATACTTTGGAAGATTCTGACACTGGAATATGTATTACACAATACATCTTTAAGTCTATATCAAATTGAGAAAGAGTCTTCATCAAATTATGATGAATTATAGCACTTTAAATGGGCAGATAACTACATGTATCTTTCAAGCGATTTTCTTAAAACCCAGTGGGCTATATCTGATAAAATTTAGTCTTCATTAGAACAGGATGGAGAACTGATAAAACCTATACATTTTAAATCTATACTCTTACATATTTAAAGGGTAAAAGTTCATTCCCATGTGGAGCCAGAGTAGACAAGATATTGGAATCTATGATCAGATCACCAAGCCATTTCTCAGATGGTAAATTCAGATCAAAATGTACCCTGACGGAAAGGTTTTTATCATTTTCTTCATTGATATTTGTAGCTGCTATTTTCCCTAACTGATGGGCAAGGAGGTACTTTTTAATTAAAAGAAGTAGGAAAAGCATGCAGGACATTGCTTCTTTAAAAAATTCCAATTCTTTAACAGCAACGGCCATTTTCCCTTCTAAGTAATCAAGTAGCCTATTGCATCTATATGTTGTGTTTGTGTGTGAGAAAGAGGGGAAGGTTAGATACAGATATATAGATATAGAATCCTCAGGAACTAAGCAAGATCCTTTGCATGCATGTTACCTGTGTGTATTATGTGTATGAATGTGTTTAACTCTGTAATCATGCCGTGTTTTCTACATGTGTGTATTGAGAAGCATGAGGCAGACTGCATATGCTCTGCTCTGAGTTACATGACCAGGAGGGAAGAGTTGCTAGTATTCCAAATCATGACCAACTATTTTTCCCATAAGAGTATCTGGAAAAACATTTTTCTGGTATGCTTTTCTCCATAGCCACATTTTCAGACTTTTAATTCAACCTTTCCTTTGTTAGTTTCTTCAAATAAATTGTATTTCATTTTGTTCTAGTTTTGGAAAGTTACCCTACTTGTTGACAATCCTGAGCCCCTTTCATAATCTATGTCCAACATTCTGTTGGGTTAAAAAGAATAGTTAAATAGGAAAGGCATATAATATACAGCATAGTTTACAGGTTTTTTTTTTTTTTTTTTTTTTTTTGCTTTTACAATCCTTTAATACTCCATTCTGAGTTGTATGATCAGGACAGATTGAAGGAATGAGAAGGATTTGGCAAAATTTCAGTTCATTCCCCAATTGCCTCCCATTTTTCTAAAATCCCTCAGATTTGGCCCAGCATTATTTCCAGCACTCTGTTAGGTTGAAAAGAATAAAAATGTCACAAGTAGAAAAGAAAACTTAATCTAAATGACCCTCTCATACTTCTGATCATTTTTTAAAATTTCAAATTGCCAAAAACTACTGTATTTACACCTTGTTCAATACAAAAGTTTATATATTACTTACATGTTGAATTTCCAAGGGGAAAAAATATTTCAACATAGTAATTTAAGACATTTCTTTTTCCGGGTGTTAGTTTCTTTATTGTTAATTACTTCACTGCTAAAAATCAAGTTTATTGCCATTTTGATATGTGACCTGGGATATCAAGGGAATTGATTCTTTCTTCAGGAACTTTTGGGGCTGCTGGCATTGTATCTGAAAAGCCAAAGGTTTTAGATGGTTTATGTTTGTGTAAGCAAGGGATTACTACTGATTCAGTACACATCTGAAAGGTTGTCCCCATTGTATATGAACACAGAATCAATCAATCTAAAAGTCAAAGCTTTAGTTTAGATTAATATATAGAATAAATTGCCTTTCGGTAAAACTGCCATGTAAAGGTTTTTGCAATCTTTATTTATTTATTGCATTGTTTTTATCCCACTTCTTCCACTGAAGTTATATACATATGTTGCATTTATGACACATAATAAGTAAATTATAAATGATTACACTTAACATTGTAATCAAACAATACCAGATCTAGAGAAAACAAAACAATTTCTTTAACTTTTTGGGCTGCCTTTCGATAGGACAGTTAGATGGTCTTATGGTGAAAGAGGATACAATCTTGCTGGCAGGGATCTGGTGCTGTCCTTCTTGTTCCTAGATAGAATATCCCCCGTATGAGAATTTGTATTAGATAGGTAGCACATCAGAGCAAAATATGACAAAATCAAATAAATTGTAATACATATCAATTTTTCTTGAACGTTTGAGTGAGTTTTTGTTTTCACTTTTATCAATTGGTATCGTGCTTTTTATAAAAACCTGGCTAATTTTGTTAATTAAATATATTTTTAACAAATATATCTTTTTAAATAGGTGAAGAATTAACAAAATCAAAGTTTTCTGCTTCATCTAATGAGTAAGTTTCATATTTGATATTCATGTTTATTTGAAAGGCATTGAATATTATTTTGCAAGATTTTTTCCAGTTTGCAGCATTCACAGCTTGATTTGATATTACAGTTTAGACATTAGGAAACATGTTTTTGATTTTTCATTTTAAAATTCAGTCTTTCATTCTGCTTTGTTGTTAATTTGTGCTCAGTTTGCAATAAATATATCCGTACATTGAGTTACATTTTATATTTATTTTTTAATCTTTGCTTATATTCATACTGAAAAACAGGAAATTACAATACCAGCAGAATAATAATAGTTATACAGTGAAAAATAACTAGCTGTGTTATAGTGATTAATCATTTGACTGTGTAAAATATAAGCTTAACACTGTTTAAAATAAATATAAATTATTTTCTTGCTTTTGTAAGATGACAAACTTTTACTATAAACAATTACAAGTATTGTTTTCAAATATACTTAGATCATATAGAACAGTGCTTTTCAACCTGTGGTATGCGTACCACTAGTGGTAGTTCGGCACCTGGCAGGTGGTACGCATACGACTGGTTGAAAATCATTGTAAAAAAGTGTAAAAGTGTAGCGGGGAATGAGCTGAAGCAGCAGCAATGCCACACTGGCCTGTGGGAGAGTCAGCTGGAGTTGCGGTGTTGCCAGGGCTCTGCTGAGCACCCAGGATTGAAGCGTGGGTCCAGCTGATTGGCGCTTCTGGAAGCAGCTGACAGCCTTGTGGAAAGGAGTCAACTGCAGCTACACCAAAGAAAGGGGGGGAGGAGAGAGGAGAGGATATAAAAGCGGAGTTTGGAGGGAGAGAAAAAACACAGTGTGGAAAGAGAAGGGGATGGAGTAAGAGATGGAGAAGCATGTAACCTTGGGGAAAGGACTCAGCTGCAGCTACACTGAAGAGAAAGGGGGAGGAGGAGAGGATATAAAAGGAGGTTTTGGAGGGAAAGGGAAAGAAAAAACACAATGTGGAAAGAGAAGGGCATGGAGTAAGAGAAGGAGAAACACGCAGCCTTGGGAAAGGAGTCAGCTGCAGCTACACTGAAGAGAAAAAGAGAAGAGGGAAAGAGAGAGGAGAGGATATAAAAGGTTTTGGAGGGAAAGGGAGAGAAAAAACATGACATGGAAAGAGAAGGGGACACGGAGTAAGAGAGACTAAGAAATGTGCGGCCTTGGAGAAAAGAGTCAGCTGCAGCTACACCAAAGAAAAAAGGAGGAGAGGGGGGAGAGAAGAGGATATAAAAGGAGGTTTTGGAGGGAAAAGGAGAGAAAAATCAGATGACCAGGAAAGAGAAGGGGATGGAAAAAAGAGAGAAGAAGAAAGACTTCTCTGAGTCAACCAGGAGAGGATAGAATAGTGTAAAGATTAATGTCAGAGAAACAAGCACAAGTTTCCCATTAAAAGTGTGGTAAGTGGGTGTACAGATAATTCTCAGCCTACAACCACAATGGAGCCCAAAATTTATGTTGCCAAGTGAGAAATTTGTTAAATTTTACGACTTTTCTTGCTATATTTGTTAAGTGAATCACTGCAGTTATAATAATAATAATAAAGTTGGAAGGGACCTTGGAGGTCATCGAGTCCAACCCCCTGCTCAGACAGGAAACCCTATACCATTTCAGACAAATGGCTGTCCAGTCTCTTCTTAAAAACTTCCAGTGTTGGAGCATTCACCGCTTCTGGAGGCAGGTTGTTCCACTGGTTAATTTTTTTAACTGTCAGGAAGTTTCTCCTTAGTTCTACGTTGCTTCTCTCCTTGATTAGTTGTTTAATTAGTAACACAGTTCTTAAGTGAATCTGTTTTCCCCATTGACTTTGCTTGTCAAAAGATTGGAAAAGGGGATCACATGATCCTGGGACACTGTGACCATCATAAATATGAATCAGTTGCCAAGCATCCGAATGTAAATCACGTGACCCTGGGGATGCTGCAAACGGTCATAAGTGTGAAAAATTGTCATAAGTCACTTTTTTCAGTGCCGTTGTAACTTCGAACAGTCATTAAGCGAACTGTTGTATATGGAGGACTACCTGTACTTCATCACTTTTTTTCCTTTTTGGGGGGGAGTCATCAAGTTTTTGACACCTTGCTAGGCGACTGGTGGTACTTGAATATTGTCATATCCTAAAAGTGGTACAATTTGTGAAAAGGTTGAAAAGCACTGATATAGAGCCATGTGGCAGCAATATTATTATTCAATCTACATATTGTTCTTTATGTGTGTCTGTACAAGTACGCCTTCTGCCTTCTGTCTTCAAACCCCAGAATACACTAAGACTCCTAGAAGTTTGTCCATCCCAAGGATAAAACACCCAGACACAAACTGAGCAACGTGGTATATACAGTACAGTGCAGTGAGCCATGTGCAGATCTGTACATTGGGGAAACAAAACAACCACTTTATAAATGCATGGCACAACATAGGAGAACAAATCCCATCAGGACAAGATTCAGCAGTCCATCTGCACTTAAAAGACAAAGGCTACTCTTTTGAAGATAGCAAAGTCCACATTTTGGAGAGAGAGGACCGCTGGTTTGAAAGAGGGGTCAAAGAGGCCATCTGTGTCAAAATTGAACAGCCTTCTCTCAACAGAGGAGAACAGATACGACATCATCTATCTCAGTGGTTCTCAACCTTTTTAATGCTGCGACCCCCGACCGGTCGTAAGTCGAGGACTACTCAACTGGTGCAGCACCAGTTGCAAAATGGGACTTTTGGCGGGCTCAGCAGGGCAGAGACAGCCTGGACAATTCCTATTGGCTTTTGAAAGCCAATAGAATTAAACTCTATTCAAGAAAGTCTATTCTATTGGCTTTCAAAAGCCAATAGAATAAAAGGGAGTAGCACAGCTAAGGAAAAGGGGGAAAAAATGCGTTGTTTGACGATCCCCATGAAATGGTCGTTCGACCCCAAATGGGGTCCCGACCCACAGGTTGAGAACCACTGGTCTATCTCCAGTCTACATCACAGTCCTTTCAACAGTTCCAAGAAGGCTCCACACCCATTTGCACTACTCAGGTGACCCTGATGACACAGATAAGCCTCTAGATGGCATCAACGGCTCTCTAATGAATGGAAAATCCTCTGCAAGGAATATAAATCCTTCCATTCCCCACCATCCAGTCAGAGCTGAAGAAGCCTCTTGGATGAGAAGCAAAACGTCTTCAAAGAAAAAAAAAAGGAAGTCCAGTTGCCTCTTGAAAAAGCACCTTTGGGATCTCCAGGAGAAGCTCATTTTTACTCTTCACTGTTCATCACAAAATAATTTGAGTTTTTCCTATTTAGAATCCTATCTAATTTCAGGGCAGAATTTTAAAACAGTATTGAACAACAATTAATTATAGTTAAGAAATTTATCTTCATTTATCAATGCTTATCTTCCTAGAAGTATCATAAGAAGCTATCAGTCCTACAGGGCAGTTCAGATTAAGGAACAGATGTTGCATTGACCTAAAATAAATTCTTCATGTGAATTGTATTTAATTAAAATTTAATTATTTTACTGCTATTGTTTTTATATAGTAAATTGTTTAAGAATCTTAGCAATTTAGTAAATTATTTCAGTGTATTTTAAATTTGCTTAAATGTTATAGTTTTATAAAGTTCAATTTTATTTTTATTCTAATTATCTTAAAACTGTACTCAATTGTATTTTGATCACTTATAATAATAACATTAACTAGCAAACTAAGAATAAGTTTCTGTAGTTGTTAATGAATTCATGCGCTATTAACTGTAATTGTCCCAGATACCGTAGTAAGATGACCCAAAGCGCATGGGACAATTTTGCAATAACCTGTTGCTTTCAGATACCAATCCTGATCAACATATTACATTATCAGGTTCTGTGCAGCAGTACTCAAAACTAATCTGATAAAATTACCTGTGTCTGTTCAGGTTTGGAAGAAATATTATAGAAGTGATTTTAAAATTCCATTATGGGCTATACCATGGCATGCGATAGAAGAGATAAGGAGAGGAGTCAAGATGGATAGTGTTTCTTATGTACAATTACTTAGATGGGATGGTAAAAACTGGCAATTAAAATCCTTGGAAGATTTAACACAAGAAAATATTATTTATTCATGGTTTCAGTATAGACAAATAGTGGAGAGGTGGAAGATAGATCGTAATGTGGGTTTGCTTAGAGAAGATGAGAATTTGTTAAAACAAATAAAAGATCAAAGACGAACTCATATTAAGAGAATTTATGGGGTGTTGATAGAATTGGATTCAGAAGCAGAATTAGTGAAAGAATGTATGGTTAAATGGGCACAAAATTTTGAAGAACCGGTTCTATTAGATACTTGGGAGATTATTTGGGTGAGGAATGTTAAATTTACACAAGCCCAAAATTTAAGGGAAAACTTTTATAAAATGTTTTATAGATGGCACCTTGATCCACAAAAAATGTCTCGTATGTATCCTGACTTGCAGCCTAAATGTTGGAGATGTGGATGTTTAGATGCTAATTATTATCATATCTGGTGGTCATGTAAAAATATAAAAGCTTTTTGGATTAAGATATGGTGGAATATTCAAAGAATTTTTAGAAGGAGGATAAAATTTATTCCACAATTGTTTTTGTTAGGTATTGTTTCTGATTGTGATAGTAAAGAGACTATATTGATGTTAAATTTAATTATAGCGGCCAGGTTGTTAGTAGGGCAATGTTGGAAGAAGGAATCTTTGCCTACTTTGCAAGAGTGGTTTTTAAAAGTTTCTTATTTGGCGGAAATGGCAAAGATTTCGGTTTTCTTGAAAGATCAATCGCAAGAGAAATACCTCCTGGTATGGAAAAAATGGATAGATTTCATACAATATAAGTTGGATATAAAAAAATATTATTTAGTTTTTGAATAATTTATATTTAAATTTCAAGATATTTCATAGATATATTTTTTAACTTTTTTATTTTTCTTTTTTTATTTGAATTTTTCTTTTCTGTTTCTTTTTTTCTTTCTTCTTGTATCCTTTTTATATATTGTTGTTAACTATTTTATAAGTTGTTTAATTAATGTACTTAGATTTGCTTATGGTTTACATGGGGACCAAAAAAAAAAATTACCTGTGTCTGGGCCTCTATAAATTAGATTTAATGAGCATCTAGTTCTGCCATATTGCAGTGCCTTATAAGTTGTTATAGCTTTCCACAAATTATGTATGCTTCCCTATACCCATCTTTTTGATTCTGTTAGATTCTTGCTTTAAATTTTTAATTGAGGTATCTTTTTTATTTTAGTTTTATTCTTGATGTGTGTTTTTAGATTCTATGTGCTTTTTAATGACAGTACCATTTCCTCTTTATGGTGGCCCATGACTGATAACATTTTGATTGGTTGGTTGATTGATTGTAGTAAGATATATTTTATACATATGTATAGTTTGAATTTATTTTCTGATATCTTGTCCATTAGGAAAAGTAACAATGACCTCTTGGCATGGGACCCACTCTTTAGAAATTCTGGTGATTCATCTTCCCTGACCTCAACAATGTCTTCTTCTTCATCTGGTAACATTTCAATCTATGAAAAGCTGAAATTATGCTTGTTTTTTAATAAACAATTATATTGAATGTGTGCTATATAAAAGTATTATAAAATATACTGTAGCAGTCATTCAGATCTGTACTTTTTCATGCTAACATAGTTATTTAGAAGAGAAAGGTAACCCTAGGATTTTTTTATACTTTCTGTAACTTCTAAGCATGCTATTCTCTCTTTTCAAAGCTGTCTTTTGATAAAAGCTCTTGCACATACCATAATGCTATCAAGCATTATTTCAGATGCACAGTAGACTTTGTGAATTTATTTATATATTTAGAATATGGCATACAATCTCAGGGGTGGAATGGAACAACTTGGTATGGCCAGCTTCATGCGGCCAGCTTGTCACCTCCATGTCACTTCTGCCTACTCCCTGCTACCAAGTTGTCACAGGACAACTCAAATTCACTGCAAGGACAACTCACCACGGGCAACCAGAAGGAGAGCCAAGCAGGTGGGCAAGCGAATGGATGGGCAGAACAGTGGCTGTGGCAGCTGAGGACTTCCCATTTTCACAGTCCCTGCTACCGAGCCATTCGGCAGCAGTGGGTGGGGAAGTGATGGAGGCCAGGTGCATCTCATTTTCATACCTGCCATCACCAAATGACCCAAATACCACTGTCAATACTGAATGACCTGTAGCAGTGGCGGGATGTATGAAAATGGCCTCCCGGCCTCCACCATCTCCCCACCACCCACCCCAACCACCACCACTGCCAAATGATCCAAACCTCAGTAATTTTAACTGAGTAGTAACTATTTCTGCAATGGTATTATAATGTAATTAATTAAAACTCTTTATTGATGCTTTGCATATACAATAGTTATAAACAGGATAATGGATTTTTTCACAGTTCATAAGCTATAATTTATAGTAATATACTTATGGTACCTACACTGAACTATTTTTTAGTTTAGCCGTTTCCTGACTTTTAAAATACTGCTAAATTAATCTTAGATTTAAATATTTTTGGAACAATTTGCTGTTATTTACTAATTAATTGTACAAACAGATTAATATTCTGTAATTGCCTTCCAGGAAGACCAACAACTCCTCTTTCAGTAGGAACATTAGTACCTCCCCCAAGACCAGCTTCTAGACCAAAGTTGACTTCAGGGAAACTCAGTGGAATTAATGAAATTGTAGGTTCATTACATCTTGAGACTAATGATCTTTACTTTCCTAATCATAGCATTGTTAATTTGAACACTAAGTTAATGTTTTTGAATTTTGTTTGTCAGCCAAGACCATTCAGCCCTCCTTTGACCTCCAATTCCAGTCCATCTCCCTCAGCCCCTTTGGCACGTGCAGAGAGTTCTTCCTCGTTATCATCATCTGCTTCACTAAGTGCAACAAATACACCCACAGTTGGTAAGTTATTGTCTGCCACGATTATGTTTTTAGTTTCTGAAAAAAGATTATTTATTATTCATAAAGATTTATATGTCACCTAGTTTCATTGCCTCAAGGTACTATATAACTAAATGGATAATGTAGCATCCAAGCACTCACCCATTCACCCAATACAGCAAATCTCTCATAAATCAAAATCAAAAACTATCACCAGAATGAAAATCAATTTTCAACAAAAAGATAGGTAATCCCTAATGTCCAAATGTCTATTGAAACACTCCTGCTTTTTTTTTTCAACTTCCCAAAACAGTAATTACAAGACCGAAAATCCAAACAGAATGATTTCAGGTAATGCTATTTTTCTGTCTCCACCTAACTAGATCTCAATGATATATACCAAATCTATCCATTTTACCATCACTAGATTATAAACACCTTTATTATAGATGGATTTGGTGTTTTTCAGCAGCAACTAGACACCAAGACTCCCAACAATTCAATCACTTGGGCTTACAGAAAGTGAAATTTGCATCAGATATAATAGAAAAAGTTCCACATTTTGGAACTTACAAAACATCCACAGAGAAACACTATTTCATTATAGAACTGCTGTATGAGGGAAAATATTTTTATAGTTTATTATTATGATCTGATCTTACTTTGATTTTGAGGTTATTGATTCTGAGCTCTTTTTCATAAAAGCACATGATAACCCTAATTCTAATTTTGATATGACATTTAAAAATATTTTTGCAATGAATTTCCATTAATTAGTGTAGTATTTTGAATTCTGCATCAACTTATACATAATATTTAAAAACAAATGTCATGAAAAATGTAACTGTAGAGTTAACAACTGTAGAGTTAATATTATTTAATTGAAGCCTATACATTATGTATTCTAGGAACTTCACGTGGTCCTAGCCCTGTCAGCCTAGGAAGTCAGGATACATTGCCTGTTGCAATAGCCCTAACTGAATCTGTAAATGCCTACTTCAAAGGAGCAGATCCCACAAAGTCAGTAAAATTGTAATTCATTTTGAATGTCATATTTTGCATTTAAAAATCAGATAAGGTCTCCTTAGTTTTGAGCAAATTTTGAACCTTCAATACTTATTGATATAGTTCAGTAAATATATTAGTGAATTGTGTCACATTTTTAAACAACTATTGTATTTTGGGAATGCATAACTACTGCAGTATTTTCATCTCTTTTGCTAGACTATTTTATAGATCTTTCAGGTTTACTTTTTTAAAAAATCCCTTTCAACAAAATTCTATCAAATGCATTTTATTTATATACTTACTGTGGATTGGACTTCAAGAAAAATGTCCATTCTATGGAACCAATCATTCCACTCCCCCAAATTCTGACCAGAACTTTACCTTTGTTTTCTACAACTAAGGTAGCATTTGTATGTACTTGGCTGGAATGAATGTGGCCGGCTGTCTGCACCAGTGTTTTTTAAACTTGGCAACTTTAAATTGTGGATTTCAACCAACATGCTGGCTGGGGACTTCTGGGAGCTGAAGTCTACACATCTTGAAGTTTCCAAGTTGGAAAAACCTTGGTTTATACCTTTCCCCAAAGGTACAGAATAGCATTTGCAGGAATTCTATTTGGAGCATTTCCAAAGATGGTGATTTTGCTTTGGATGCTCAGTGCTTCCTGAAAATAAGAGCAAAGTTGTTCTGGGCAGGTTTATGTGAGGAAAATTGGCTCCCCATTTTGTTTCACCTGAATTCTACAAGATAAGGCAGGGAACTGAGCTCAATTAATTAAAAATGGCAGCTAATGCTTGCTTACAGCTTAAATGAATAAATGAGACTTGAACACTGGGCACTATCTAACAAAATGAAATTCAATGATGCAAAAAGTAAGGTTCTACATTTAGAAAAACCAAATGTACATGTATAGTATAGGGGATACCTTGCTCAATAGTAGTAACTGTGAGAGGGACCTTGGAGACCTAGTGGACAATCACTTAAATATGAGCCAGTAGTGTGCTGCAGCTGCCAAAAAAGCCAACACAGTGCTAGGCTGCATTAGCAGAGGGATAGAATCAAGATCACGTGAAGTATTAATACCACTTTACAATGCCTTGGTAAGGCCACACTTGGAATACTGCATCCAGTTTTGGTCACCACAATGTAAAAAAGATGCTGAGACTCTAGAAAGAGTACAGAGAAGAGCAACAAAGATGATTAGGGGACTGGAGGCCAAAGCATATAAGGAAAGGCTGCTGGAATTGGGTATGTCTAGTTTAATGAAGAGAAGGACGAGGGGGGACATGATAGAGCCGAGGTGGTGCAGCAGTTAGAGTGCAGTACTGAGGCCACTTTAGCTGACTGTGTTCAGCAGGTCAGCGGTTCAAATCTCACCTGCTCAAGGTTGACTCAGCCTTCCATCCTTCCGAGGTAGGTAAAATGAGGACCCAGATTGTTGGGGGCAATGTAAATATATATATACATTGCTTACTGGTGTACACCGCTTAGAGAGTGCTTACACTTAAAGCGGTATATAAGTCTCATAAAATAAATAAATAAAATAGCAGTGTTCCAATATCTCAGGGGCTGCCACAAAGAAGAGGGAGTCAAGCTATTCTCCAAAGCTCCTGAAGGCAGGACAAGAAGCAACAGATGGAAACTAATCAAGGAGAGAAGCAATCTAGGACTAAGGAGAAACTTCCTAACAGTTAGAACAATTAACAGTGGAACAACCTGCCTCCAGAAGTAGTGAATGTTCCAACACTGGAAGTTTTTAAGAAGAGACTGGACGGCCATTTGTCCGAAATGGTATAGGGTTGTCTGCTTGAGCAGGGGGTTGGACTAGATGACCTTCCCTTCCATCATCATCATTATCATTATTAATTTATGTACATTTCAAATCCAAATCAAATTTACTGTGATTCCACTAATTAACTGTAAAAGTAACACTTGTCTTTTTACATTTTTCTCTAGATGTATTGTGAAAATAACTGGTGATATGACAGTATCATTCCCAAGTGGGATTATTAAAGTCTTCACTAGCAATCCATCTCCTGCTGTGCTTTGCTTTAGGGTAAAAAACACAAGCAAACTAGAACAGATTCTTCCAAATGTGCAACTCGTGTACAGGTTTTGTATCTTTTATTTATTATAAAGCCATACTTTTTAATTATCTTTCTATAATTTCATTCTACTTGACTTGCAAAGTATGCTTCTTTCATAAATACCCTTATATTTCTTGCATTTAAGTTTTATAATTTAATTAAAATTCATTTTATGATTGTGATTAATTAAAATTAACTGTTAATTTCATAGAAGTATTTCATTTTAGAAAACTGTTCTAAATAATTTAAATCCAACTTTCAAGATGGATTAAAAAATCTAGTTATGCTATGTTATGTTAAACTATGCTGTTATGTTATGTTATGTTACATTATGATATTTATTGCTGTTCATCTTGAAATACTTCTAGAGAGGCTTACAGAATAAGTTAAACATTATAATGCCTGATCTCAGACTTATGGTTTAAAAATATCTAACATGAAAAGGAAATGGTGAAAAAATATGACAATGTAGATTAGATGCTGCTGTAATGTTCTTAAACTTTATTGCTCATTGTTTCATAGTTTATTTTATAACTTCTTCAAGACTCATTATTGAAGAACTCCTTTTTTTCTGTTTTACTAACTTCATAGGGATAACATGTGCAATTGTTCGTATTTGATGGAAACAGTATGCAATAGCTACATAAGGGAGTGACTACCTCATGCTAGCTGCCCCTGTTCCTGGGTAACATGTTAAAGGATTTGTGTAAAATATAATTTTAATAGGAGCCCTGGTGGCACAATGGTTAGAATGTAGTATTTCAGACTAATTCTGCCCACAGCCTGGGGTTTGATCCTGATGGGCTCAAGGTTGACTCAGCCTTCCATCCTTCTGAGGTCAGTAAAATGAGGAGCCAGATTGTTGGGGCAATATGCTGACATTGTAAGCCGCCCAGGGAGTGCTGTAAAGCACTATGGGGCAGTATATAAGTGTAAGTTCAATTACTATTTTTGATCAGCATTTATTCTTAAGTACATTTGATTCTTTCCTTGTGATCTCTCTGGCATTATAAGAATGTATAGAACCTATATTGCGAACTTTTCAAAGCTAAGGGATTTATTTTGACTGTATAGAGCAGCTTCAGCATCCTTTGTCATCTTTGAGCCTCCACATTAGCAGAGATTTAGGAACTTCTCTATATTCATTCTGAACTTCCTTTAAAGAAAATTTCACATGAAATGGTATAAAAAACTGTTTTGTTTCTCTTTAACTTTTGCTTTTATAATTCTAAAGCGAAATGGTCTTTAAAATTGTCATTTCAACTTTCAATTACATTCTTCCAGTAAGGTCTTCAGGTTTGCTTGATTAATTAATTAATTAATATATGGCTTATTGGTCACTCATTGGCAGACATTTTGTTACAGTAGTAGTTTGTGCATATTAATGGCCATTCACTTTGCCTTTTGTCCCTGAAATTGTGTTGTAGATTCTTATGTGCACTAAATAAAATAAAATAAAATAAAATAAAATTCACTAAATAGGAAATAAACCCTACTCCTAAGAAGAGGCTAGACAGTCACTTGTCTGAAATAGTATAGGTTCTCCTGCTCGAGCAGGGAGCTGGACTAGAAGATCTCCAAGGTCCCTTCCAGCTCCTATCCTATCCTATTCCATTCCTGAGCTTTATCATGGGAGCAAATGCTCTGGGCTTCAGTGGCTATAACATACAGGTCTTTTTTTTTTATTGAAAATTTTTAGATATTTTTACAAAAAGCAAAAAAACCCAAAAAAAAACAACCCTAACCCACCCACCCCAACCCTCCCTCTCCATCCCCCCCGACCTTCCCAGAGCTGAATATAGGCTTAATTAAAATTTTTAAGAATCTTAAAAAAATTGATAAAGTATAAATCATAAATATATCTAAATACCTTACATAAACAATTTATAAAATAATTAACAATAAAATATATGTAAAAAAAGCATACGTATTAAAAAGAAAAAGTACTTGAAAGAAAAAGATAATAAAAAAAAGAAAAGAGAAAGAAGAAAAGAGATATAAAAAAAGTGTAAAAATATAAAAATCTTTTGGATTAAGATATGGTGGAATATTCAAAGAATTTTTAGAAAGAGGGTAAAATTTACCCCACAATTGTTTTTGTTAGGTATTGTTACTGATTGTGATGCTAAGGAAGTTATATTGATGTTAAATTTGATTACGGCCGCTAGGCTGTTAGTAGGGCAATATTGGAAGAAGGAATCTTTGCCTACCTTGCAAGAGTGGTTTTTTAAAGTTTCTTATTTGGCGGAAATGGCAAAGATTTCGGCTTTCTTAAAGGAGCAATCGCAAGAGAAATTCTTTGCGGTATGGGAAAAATGGATAAATTTTATACAATATAAATTGGATATAAAAAAATATCATTTAGCTTTCTAATAACTTGTATATAAACTTTAATATTTTATAGATTGTACTTTTTTTATATAACATACAGGTCTTGACACTAAGGTTTAAAGTTATTCCCTCATTTTATTTATTTATTTGTTATATTTATTTGCCGCCTATCTAACTGTGGGGCTACTCTAGGTAGCTTGCAACAATAAAAAGGAAGAAATGAAAAGAGTGTAAACAGAAGATATTAGAACAATAAAATAAAATAATGAAAACGAACACAGTGCAAATATATGAATATGAAAGGATGGGCAAGTGGAGTGCAGAGAACAAGGGGAGAAGTGTTACATTTTAAATGTTAAAATTCATCATTTTGACAGAACAGATGGTTTTTTTTCTTTTCTTTTCTTTTCATCTCTTTGCTAATCTATGACATTGTCAGTGTCCTACAAGACCATAACAAACATAAATTGCTCAACTTAGTCCCTTTCTTCAGATCTAGAATGAAAAAAGTACCATAAACTATCTTCTGAAAAGTTGTTTTCAGTTCTAACCATGCTTGTTCTGTTCCATTCACAGCTGCCTCCCTGTTGTTCTTTGAATGCAGCTTGTTTCATTGGTATTGTAGATCTTAAACTTCTAGTCCTAGGCTTGAATTGGAGGGAATAGTCTCCATCTTAGATCATAATTGGATGGTATTCTATTCAATATTCCTATTCAGATCTGAACATTGTCATTTCCTGACTACAAGGACTCTCCAGATTCATATTGTTCTCTGATAAATAGAATGCCTATTCATTATTGGAATATACATGTTAATGAACAGGTTTGGCTTAGGGCTTTCCATATCTCATCAACCAATACACCCCTAAAATCACAAATACAGAAAATTACTGTTATTCTGTATGTCTTTCACGATTCCAGCTTTACTATTTAATACTTTCAAAGCACTGTGATCAGTTCTTGGTATATACATGACTAATTATCTGCATTATTTCAGCATCTCATTCACTCCTCCTCACTCCAATGCTAAATAATATGTCTGATTTGGCTCCTGAGAAGGGCTTTTGCTGTTCTTGTTATTGAAGCTTGATCTGCTCTGTCATCAACTGAGGAAATTAGGCATTAAGCAGAACAGCTGCTAATGTGTTGGGTTTAAAGGTCTTATTATCTTCAATGTACCATAAATGGCCCCATTTTTCTTAGAATACATTCTGATAATTTCCTTGAAGCCATTCTACCACTATCAGTTTTACTTAAAGTTGGCTTACTTTGTAGATCTATACATTTTTCCAGATAATTCAGCATATTGGCAGGGCATGAGAGAATAATGTTTCATCTTTTAGCAACTTTCCCTAAATTTTAGTGCAGTTGAAGCAACTCCGTATAGGTGTTATCCATCAGCACACCTGGCATCAATTGACAAAGAAAGACATAAATTGGGTGGAACTTTGCTTTAAAATTGCCAGTCAACATAACCATATGGTATTAACATATTTTTGTGGGAGAAAATTTCTTTGTTTCTCTTTTATCTTCTTGACAACAAGAAAGAGTAATGTATGCCTTTCTGAGCATATCTATTCTCAAAGCAGCAGATACAAATAGTTGAACATTCAGAAGACTATATGTCTTGACATTATTTGATTCTGAAATCAAAAGCACATTCCCATGAAAAGTAGGTTCTCCTATTATTTCACAGCATCAGAGGAGGATGAGGGTCTCTGTCAAACTGAAGACTAAATTATTTTGTCAGGACTGAAATTCCACATGGCTGCTGTTCTACCCCTTTTTTTCATTTTGAAAACTGTAGACTTCAGTGATGCCTATTTGAGATTGTTACTTGATTGCAGCATATATTACTTTGGCATCAAAATTACCACTTTTGTCTTCCTTTTAGCTGGATAAGTATTATAGTCTAATAAGGATCTGTTATGCTTTAAAAAAAAGAAAGTCCAACCATAATTATTTTGCCTAATTTAGGAAGTATCTTGTCTCTTTGCATGAGGGCATCTAAAGCATTTCACATTCCATGAACTTAATGAAGATGCCTTAGTTTAAGACCAAAATAAAATGGCACATAGAGAAAAAACAATTTCTGTATGCCAAGGAAAAGGAATTATAACTGAAACTATTTATCAGGAATAAAATTTTAAAAATGAAAAACTAATTTTTAAAAGTAAAAACTTTGATCAGTGTAGCTTCCAGTGATCCAAAATCTAAGAGATACACTGGGGGGGAAATACAATGTTCTCTTTTTTGCTGCAAAATAAGCTTAAAAACAACATATGCTACAAATTGAATTGCGACCTGAAGATGCAACTGCCGAAATAAATACAGAATAAGATGGTAGAGCTTAAAAACAAATCATACCACAAATACGGAACGTGATTCCACAGGGCTGAGTTTCTATACTAAATGGAAATGCAAACTCACATGATCAGCAGGGCAACTGCAATAAAGAAATCTCATGTACAATTTTTTTCATAAAGACTTCTAAAGATTGATTTTGTTCAGCACTGTAAGGAATTTTTCAAAATTGTAAAATATTTCTACAAATAAATAACCTGTTAAGGGTCATTTTATCTTGAACATCTCAATTTATTTTAACGTTGTTTCAACATCTGTGGCATATTTTGCCTCAGAATTTTTAAGCTAGGAGATGCTTTTTTATATATATATATGAACAATCTCTAAAGCTTTTAATTTTATATTTTTTTGATCTGGAACATCCAGCTTGCTTCATCTCCCAAAAGTTTTTTCAGTTTTTATCGTTACATAGTCAGTCATTCTAAAAGACTACAGATCAGAGCTAGAACTTTTAAAGCTATATAGGCAATTCTGTAGCCTTCTGCTGTTTGACTACTTTCAATTTTGGGTCAGGAATAAACTCAGTTTTCAGCTGTTCTTCAACTTCATGTCTGAGAAACTGTTCTCCTTGGAGAAATAAGAGGTTCATACTTTTCTTTGTCTTTTTTGGACACATAACAGTAATTTAAGCAAAGAAAGACATTTTCTACTTATTAAACATTTGGAGATTAGACAACTCTTAAACTTCAGAAATCGTAGATATTGAGCCGAGGTGGTGCAGCAGTTAGAGTGCAGTACTGCAGGCCACTTTAGCTGACTGTATTCAGCAGGTCAGCGGTTCAAATCTCACCGGCTCAAGGTTGACTCAGCCTTCCATCCTTCCGAGGTAGGTAAAATGAGGACCCAGATTGTTGGGGGCAATGTAATATATATATATATATATATATATATATATATATATATATACATTGCTTACTGGTGTACACCGCTTAGAGAGTGCTTGCACTTAAAGTGGTATATAAGTCTCATAAATAAATAAATAAAACATTGGCATATCAAACTAGAAATCCTGATTGATCCTTGCAATCATTTGTCGAAAATTCCTTGCAGAACTGAAAGCCTTGGAACTTGTACAGTTTATGTGACTGCTTCCCAAATCTAGGTAAATTACCCAAAATTGAGAGGGGGGGGGGTAATGACACATAGATATCCATTATTCGATGATGGATTGATTTAAATTGATTTAAAATGTTTTGCCTAGCTAAAAGGAACTTTGATAAACAGTTTTGGATAATGAAGGGAAAAGTTTGGGAGCTACTGGCTTAGATCATTTATCATTTCCAGTAGTTCCACTGCACAATATCATGACTATAGACTTTAAACACTTTTTGGTGAAAGTCATGTCATCCCAAGTATCAAGAGATGTACGGGTTTTGTATATAGACCAACACATACTTAAAACCCCATAGATAAAAATACATTATGCTGGAAATGATCTTTCTGCCCAAAGTGGACTTAAAATTTCATGTAAATCAGTCAGTTCTGCTACCATCTGTTCCTCTCTTTTCTGACACTAAATATATTTCTACCCTTGGACATCAATTACATACTAGCTTTTTCATCTGTCTGTAGGGAGGTCTCTGTCATAAATAAATTCTGCCAGTCTCTGCATTTATTGCTTTGCTTTTAATGATGGTAGTTTCAAGAAACCATCATTTTTTTTATATGATATTTCTAAGGCTTCTTCAACATAAAAGAGAACAGTATTATCTATAGGTGGGAATTTTCTCAATCTTAGTAACATGTTCTCAACCATATATTTTTATCATGCCAGAGTTGCTGCATTCTTTTAATCATCTATATATATGATGCTCAGAGACTGCAATGAAGAACAAATTATTCACCTAAGCATTTTTAAGTAAGCATCTATAGATGCATATGACCCATTTTTTCTACCTTATAAGAAGTCCATGTCCTGAGAAAAAGATTTAGGCCTCTATTGATCCCAAAGTCATGAAGAGTTGTCTTCTACATTGCAACGATGAAGGGTTTTGGTGTTTTTTTTTTCCAACAAAATCCTCAGCTTTGGAAGATTCCTAATATAGGTTCTCATAGCTGCATATCCATTTTCAGTACATGAATGCAACAACATGTAAATAAGTCACATATGGTACTTAATACTGCAGTCCCTATTAAAATGAGATATAGCATAGAAGAATACAGAAGTAATATATTGCCACAAACATTTCAACACAGCAATTGGAAATGATTATTCATATTTATTTATAGGTTTATTTATTTATTATTTATAGTTTTTATCACTAATTGAAAATTATCAGATAATATTTAAATGTGTTCTCAAATATTAAAATGGTTTGCATATACTATATTATGATCATCTGGCATTATTCTCATATTGGAGAACAAATACTAAAGAGGACAAAGATTACAAGCCACAGGGTAGATTCATGGTAGAACATAGAAGTGCAGAACATCAAATTTGTAACTTGGTCTTTAAATCAATACACTATACAAGTTTTTAATTTCATTTTAAGACAAATAGCAAAACTTAAATTATACCTCAGAAGCATATTCGTAATGTAAAGGCAGAGAGTAATGTAATATATATATATATATATATATATATATATATATATATATATATATATATATATATATATATATATATATAAATTAACATAAAAATTGAGGAACGTAGTCTCCTGGGTGTATACATATTCAAAAGATAAAAACGAGCACCAGGAGGTAAAACAATTAAATGTTTAATAAATAAATAACCTAGCTTTCTTTGGAATATACATATACTCCTCTTTGAGGAGTCTGCCGCTCTTGGAGGCATCACTAGCAATAACCTGCACCCCATTGAAATCAAACTTGTGTCCAAGCTCTACCATGTGAGTGAGGATTTGTGAATAGTGCTCCCCTCTGGCAATAAAAAGAGGGGGAGCACTATTCACAAATCCTCACTCACATGGTAGAGCTTGGACACAAGTTTGATTTCAATGGGGTGCAGGTTATTGCTAGTGATGCCTCCAAGAGCGGCAGACTCCTCAAAGAGGCTTGGTTCTCAGACTGTAACTCTATTAATCGATGTGTGGAGTTACATCCTGCACACCAGGTCATGAAAACTTGGGAGGCACGCATTTGTTCCAGACGGAGGAAGCACCCCACTGTTTGCAATCTCAATTGTTCCAACGAAGAGATAGACAACGAGGTAAGGACGATCCTACCATCCGGAGTGCCCCCGGCTATTAGCAATTCCTGCGCGCACCCACTGATGAATGAAGAATTCGTTGATAACAGCAACCCACCCCCTAGTGCCCTGGATGCCCCGAACACTCCTTCCCTTCCCCCTCCCTCTCCTCGATATTGCATCCGACCTACAGACTGCAACCGCCCCATTAAGGGTCCCATCACGCGTTCCCAAGTAGTACGGTGGAAACGTGAGGGCGCACGCGCGAAGATCGCAGTTGGAATTTCCTCCGAAGGGAGAGTTGAATCGGACGCCAAACTAACAGGAACGGAGATCGCAACGAACTGCTGTGCATCCCATGCACGGAAGGGCAGTGGGTTGGGGGCTATAGGGGAAGATGGGAGCACGCATGGGGTAGCATGCCCCCTGAGAGTGACACATCAGACACGGGGGAGGAAGATAGCCAGATCTGGGATTTCTTCGCAGGATCGGTCTGCAGTTACCCATGTTACTCTAGTGCGTAGTGACATGGAATGCTCGCCTCCCAGCCTAGGAGCCGCACGCAACAGAGAAGTAATCAGCTGCAAGAACTTAGAACTCAGAAATACTTCTGACATGAGTGATGAAAGGATCAATCGACCGGGCCCCATAACGAGGTCTATGAGCCGTGTGCAGGCGCGTTTGTGCTTATAAACGAGCTCCCCCACCCTCTGGCTTTTAACACCCTGACGATGATGGCAGCAATATAGCCATCGAAAGCTAGGTTATTTATTTATTAAACATTTAATTGTTTTACCTCCTGGTGCTCGTTTTTATCTTTTGATATATATATATATATATATATATATATATATATATATATATATATATATATGTTTTCTGAGGTTTTCGCGGGTATTTGTATGTAGGTCTTTGGTTGTTCGGGTTTTCTCCCGCGTAAAATTGGAAGTGTCTTGGCGACGTTTCGACGAAGTCCCATTCGTCATCTTCAGGCTGGTGTTTTCAGCTTCGTGCTTTGAGCAGCAATGTGTGGTCTTAGCTGTTTCTTCCTTTTAACTGCCAGTGGGGGTATGAACTGATTGGGTGGGAGCTTGGCTGTGTTCTGATTGGGTGGAGGTGTGTTCTGAATGGTTAGGGGCTTGGCTGTGCTCTGATTGGCTGGGGGAGCACAACCAAACAGAACACTCCCCCAGCCAATCAGAGCACAGCCAAGCCCCTAACCATTCAGAACACACCTCCACCCAATCAGAACACAGCCAAGCTCCCACCCAATCAGTTCATACCCCCACTGGCAGTTAAAAGGAAGAAACAGCTAAGACCACACATTGCTGCTCAAAGCACGAAGCTGAAAACACCAGCCTGAAGATGACGAATGGGACTTCATCGAAACGTCGCCAAGACACTTCCAATTTTACGCGGGAGAAAACCCGAACAACCAAAGACCTACATATATATATATGGATAGGAAAAAAAATGGAGAAGAATTCAGCAGTTAGTATTTTGTGTTAGTATAAAAAGTTATTATATTAAACAGAATTCTGCTGTATGCTGTAAGAAAATTATGTGCTTGGTGCATGCAGGATTGAGTAGTAAAATCTTTCAAAGTATTGTCAATGTGTAAGAAAAGTTTATATGTTTTCATGCCTACATTTTGTTCACAGTGATCCATCACAAAGTGATTCCAGTACAAAGGATTTTTGGATGGATATGCAAGCTGTCACAGTCTACCTCAAAAAACTTTCAGAGCAGAATCCTTCTGCTTCTTATTACAATGTTGAAGTTCTGAAGTATCAGGTAATTTTTGTACTTTGGTGTTGTGAATTGAAGATCTTAACAAGTCTAGATTGTATTGTTTGCTAGCATGAATTACCACCCTACCCCACCTACTAAGTATGTGAAAACACCATATTTACTCAGATTGGTTTGTGCCTTACAGAAATAAGCGTATTCAGAAATGACATAGCAGGTTAACATGGAGTCTGCATTTTTAAATTTGAAAACTTAATCAAGCTATTTAAGTAGCTGGTCAGCTAATCAAACAATCAGCTGAAGCAACTAAACATAACCAGCATTAAAAGTTTAAAATCTTAGAGGATCCCTATGTTTGTTGATTTTAGAGAAGAGCACCTCATTGCATGTTCTCCTTTATGTTGGGCTTTTGAGTGTAACCTTAGGAGAGAAGATACCATCTGCAGGCTGAAGTAGGTCGAAGGATTATGTCATTAGGAGCAAATAGCCAGAGGCAGGCTGATCAGTTATCGAGTACACTGATGAGTTATCATCCGAAGTTGTCGTCAACACCATATCTCACATCACATCTGATACTTTTGGAATATTCTTTTTGCTCACTTTACCTTTAGTTCAGGTATTCATGTTATGCTTGGGTGCAGGTTCATTGTTGCTAATCAGTAGCATGGATTATTTTATGTTGCCAGAAGTAGCAAGAATGATTGGCTGATTCCTGAGCAGATATTTAGGAATCCCTAACATCAAAATGTTTTAGTGTTCTCATTCCTGCTGATTTCTACTTCATAGTCCTTGCAAGCAGCATGGCAGGGTCTTCAAGGTCCTTAAGGACCTTTATACTATACTGCCTTCTGGCCTGCAGCATACTTTCATTGGTAGTGGTGAGTTATTTGCTGATTCCTCTGAATTACCAACATTGGCACTGTAGACTCAGATTTACTAAGGAGTCTGTTCCTTTTCTTCCTGTTACCCTCAGTCCCTGGGCTATTAACAAAAGAGAGTGGGCTGACATGGCAAAAAGTCAGCATCATGCCGTTTTGCTTCTGCTAGAGGAAATGCCATCTCAGCACTAATCTTAAAAATGCTCCATATGTCTCAGTCTCTTGACTTCCTTTACTAGCAGATCTTGCCCTCCCTACATGTAATGTGTTTTTATATTCCACAATCATGGTTTGGGAAGTAAAATTTCCATACTGTGGAGAAGATGGAAGTCGCCTAAACTTCAGGGAAGAACCATAAAACGATTGAATCAGAAAAGGGAGCCTGAGTTTGAAAAAAGTCTAGTATAGCATTGCTGTCTCACCTGTACACATAGAGTATTATGTAGTTTGGAAGATTTTTTTTCCTAAATAAAAAAATACAGTATTTTTGTACTAACGAGCATAATATCTTTTAACTATAATGTAAAAGAAGGGACAGAATCTCTCTTAGCCAATCTGCACAATGCACTGTTTTAAAACCACATTCAAAAGCATATTTAAAAGCTTCTGAAAGAGAATATAGGGATGTGGTATTGTCTGAAACAGATAGTCATCCAGATACTGACAGACAACAGTAGTAATCCACTCCAATCCTAGTTGTTTGATTGTTAAGAACACCCAATCTAAATTAGCAATAGACTCCATAATAGCTCTCCAAACTGCATTGTATATTTATGTAACCCTAGAACAGACATGTGAAACTCGCGATGTTATGTGACGTCACACAATGTATCACGACGGTTTTCCCATTGCCAGCAATGGGGTGGGCGCGCCTTCTGCGTGACGCATCCGGCCCATGGGCCAGCAGTTTGACACACCTGCCCTAGAAGGTTCCAGGATCCCAAATCTATCTGCATCACTTAATTCTGTTTCAGCAAATATTAGCAGGGGTGTATTTATAGTATGGCACAGTTAGCCTGATGGTATGTTACAATATGTGGTGAAAACAAAAGACAAATTAATTAGAAGTCACAAAACAAAGTCTAGCTATAGCACACAACTCAGCATGGAATATTTGACCGTAGTCCAAACTACACTTCAGAGTGAAGCTGAATGCACAAAAAGGCTCTCCAGCTGACCAGTGGTCATGTGTCAGACATTATTTTAGGTATTCAGGGTTTTAAAAATAAGCAACATTTTGAACTGAGTCTAGAAATGATTAACAACTGCTTAAAAAAGAAAGATGTCAAATTCTGAGAGTCCAGTTAAAACTTAAGCAATTGTATTTTTCACTAGGTGAATTTTTCAAAGATTGTCATAGAACAGTTCACAGTAATAAGTGTGAGTAATACTTATTGAGTAACAAAGCATCTGTGAACATAAAAAGTATCAGTTAGTATACCAGTATCAGTTGGACAAAAACATTCTTAATCATAATTGCACTTGGAGACTTACAAAAGCAAAACTGAGTACAGGAAATTTTCCAGTCTATGAATCTAACCTTTTGAATGGAATATGTGCAGCCTCCATAAAAACAGGTAGATCCCTTTTCATTAGATGTTCATTGGACATTGGTTAAAATGGCACACACCATGACATTTTGTTTTTCATTTTTACTCCTTTTTTAACAATTATTCAGAACTATATTTTGAACACTTCAAGAAAAAGCTGAGTCAACAATATTCTCCCTTTCCAGACTAGATGATGAAGGGGGCATCAACAATATTTTCACAGTACTGAAAGTTGCTAAGAAGATCCAATAGGTTTAACAGAATCAACAAAAGAAGAATCAGGACTCCTCTTCACTAGTTCATACTTTAATCATTTCCTCGGGCAATCAAAACTATTAGACCCCAAAGAACCATCTATGAAGCTTAAAATATTTAACAATTTCCTATTACATAACATAGGTTAAGTAATAGGTTAAGTAATTCCAACCTAGTGCATTTAACTATACAATTATATTTAAATAATTATTAATACTAGTAATGAAAACATATCAAAATTTGTATTTTTATGAAATTAGCTTTAATAATAATAATTGGTTTTTTAGTATATGAAGTGAAAAATGAACTTTGGAAATCAGTGAGTTTTTCAGGATTGATCCTAAAAAGTTGTTTAATTATTTTCAAAGGTATTGTCAAATGGTATCCAGTCTACACCTCTGAATCTTGCCACATATTGGAAATGCAATGCTAGCACAACTGATGTAAGAGTTGATTACAAATACAATCCAGCATCTATGGCAATGCCAAGTATACTATCCAATATACAAGTCATCGTACCAGTTGATGGAGGTGTAATAAACATGCAGTCACTTCCACCAGCAAAATGGTAACTTTTTTATTATTGATACTGCATGAAATTTATATTAAGATACTTGTCCTGTCTTCTAAAATCATTTGTGAAATCCATTGATTATTGGTGCTTGAAGAATTTCTCATGGAATTGAAAGAGGGAAGTGTTGGGAAACCAGTGGGAACTTTATTATGGGGTAGATATTACAGAAGCTTGGTTGATGTACAAAAAGAAATTTACTCATTCCCACACTTTTCAATGAATGGAAGTGTTTTTATGTGACACTGAACTGTAAGGACAAGTTGAGATAACTTAACCAGCAAGGGCTCCTTTTAAATTCCTGGATCTTATCACAAGACTGTTGGTAGAATTTCTACTCTGTTAGTGCTGGGGGCCTATAACTACTTTGTCCTTGGATGAGTATAAAGGTGATTAAGATTCCATGCACCCATGGGCTTGTCCTAAATGATCTTAGTTTCTATGTATTTTGTTTATGATTTACAATTTCTCCAGTGTTGTTTGCCTTTAGGGTTTAACATTTGTATGAAGCTACTGGAAAAGATCTTCCACTAATTTGGGTTGAAATGCCAACAGTATGCTGATGGTACTGAATTATATATCAGCACCCTAGCCTTAATCAGAGATGCTTTGGACACCCCTTGAATTAGTATTTGAAGGTTGCAAGGTCCTAGATAGGGCAAAACAACTTTAAATTCCATTCAAGTAAGACAGAATTCCTATTTGTGCAAAAATAACTGGTGATTTCTCTACAAGGGATCATTACTCTCTGAAGGAACAAGTCCACAATTTAGGGATTACCTCAGCTCATGGTTCCTATTGAAACATGGCCAATACATTCCTCATTCAGCTAAGATGATGCACCAGTTGCAACCCTATTAAGACTGTGAGACCCATACCCACATTACCATTTATATCAATATATTGGGCCCCCTTTGACCATTAGTGCACAATGCAGCAATTAGGATATTAGAACTATACAGTATTTGTCATATAACACCAGTTATTTGATTGTTTCATAGGCTACCAGTTAGTTTCTGAACCTAATCCAGAGGGTTGGTTATCACTCATAAAGCCATGAATAACTTGGCTCCAGGTTACATTAAGGACTGTCTCTTCCAGGGGAAATATCTAAAATCTGTTCAAGGCTGGAGTCCGATGCATACTTGCATTATATTTTTAAGTACTTGAAAACTTGGCTAAGAGAATAGATGCAGAGTAGCAGTATGGAGAACTGCCAATATATGATTTTTTTTTCCTTATAGGAACTCAGAGCAGACAAAAGCTTTGTGGAAATTAGCTAGTATTTCAGAAAAATCAGAAAATGGCGGTAAGAAGAAATCTTTTAATTGTTATAGATAAGAAAACTACTACTGATATTTTGACAAAAAATCAATTAAAAACTAACATCATATATTCTGTATACAGAAATGGAAATAATTATTTTTCTCCCCAAAGATAGTTTTGATGGATTTTTTTCATTGACACTATTATATTTTGCAATATTTTATTTATTTATTTATAAAATTTATATGTCAAAACTGACATTAAGCCTTCTCTATTTTTTCATTATAGCATAATAAATTATGAGTACATACTATATTGAATTGCAGAAAAAATAAGTTGTGACAACTATCTCAATATAGAAAAGCCTTAAAAACATAAGAAAAAAATGAAGTAATTTCAACTACAGTCCGTTTAGAATGAAAAATATTCTTTGGTTCACCATATTGAAATGAGATCTTCTTAAGCATGTGAATATAGGTGTATGTAGATCAGGGGTGTCAAACTCACAATGTCACGTGACGTGTCGTGGCGTATCACAACTCTTTTTCCATTGTCAGCAATGGGATAGGCGCGGTTTCGCCATGACGCATCCAGCCCATGGGCTGGCAGTTTGACACCCCTGATGTAGATCAACCAAACAGACATTTTTATGTCAGTTTTGATCTGAGATTTATAGCAGATTGATCTACGTATATACGCTTGTATGGGTATGTATGTATGCATGAGCCACAATAAAGAAAGCTTGGTATAACTAGTCTTATATATTTAAAAAGATTCAAGAACAACTACAATTCCAATGAATACATATGCCAATAGAAACATAAGATTCAATACAAAATATATGAAGTTACTCCAGTTAATTGAATAGCCAAGTAAATTAAAAAAATATTGTAAAATGACAATATATTTTGGTATAGAAAAATACATAATTATCAATACCTATCATCTATTTACAAGAACACTCTGTATTAAACATCAGCCACTATTGATTGTGTTAGTGTTTTGCAGCATTTATAATGAAGGATTTTGAGGTACTTTAAACATGAAAGAAATGTTATTAGATAAATTTTTGTGGATTTTTAAATGTATTTATCAGTAGTCAAAGATCAATTGTATCTGATAATGAGCAGACTTCTTTATTATTTCTCTCTCTCTTCCCTCCTGAATAGGCTCTGGCTCTCTCAGAGCTAAATTTGACCTTTCTGAAGGACCCAGTAAACCAACAACACTTGCAGTGCAATTTATCAGTGAGGGAAGCACCCTTTCTGGAGTAGATGTTGAATTAATAGGCACTGGCTATCGGCTTTCCCTAATTAAGAAGAGATTTGCCACTGGTAAGAAGGATAATTCTCTTCTGAGGATACCCTATAGAGCTAATTTATAGAGTAATAAGTGTAAATTTTTTTGTAATAGGTATTTGCCGTTACATAACCCTGTTATTTGTTTGTTTATCAAATTTATAAGGCCACTCACTTCACAAAAAGGTGACCCTGGGTTGTGTGGAACAAAGTTGTTAAAATGTGTTCTACTTTTAAAAAATGTGTATACTAATTTTGCATCTTGATTAAAACGTGTATGTGTGTGTAATATGAGTACTCCTCAACTTACGACTGCATTGAGCCCAAAATTTCTGTTGCAAATTAGACAGCTGTTTGCTCCATTTTACAACCTTTTTTGAGACAGTTGTTAAGTGAATCACTGTAATTGTTAAGTTAGAAACACAGTTGTTAAGTGAATCTAGCTTCCCCATTGACTTTGCTTGTCAGAAAGTTGCAAAAAGTGATCACATGACATGGGCCACTCTAACCATCATGAGAGAGTTGCCATGCATCTAAATTTTGACTACACAATAGTTGTAAGGGTGAAAATGGTCATAAGTCACTTTATTTCAGTACGGTTGTAACTTTGGTCACTAAATAAACTGGTGTAGGTCAAGGACTATCTGTATATGTTTATGTATAGAGAGAGGGAATACATTAAACCTTTAAAAATCCACAATTTTGTCTGACTTTTGAGACCTAGCCAATTGTATTTTCTGCCCATTCTTCTGGCTCATTTAACAGTTCTATGCCCAAGAAAACTCTCCTCCTACATGTAAGGGCAACAAAGGGCTTTGCATGATAAAGCACACCAGGTTCCTTGGCTGCAACAAGGAGTTCCTGAGGATTCTTCCATCCTTGGAGCCTGGGAGGAAGTTAGAGGATTCATGCAATTCATGAAATCCTAATTTTAGACGGAAGGCTGGGGATCATGAGGACTGAAGTACATAGCCAATGATAGCAAAACGTGGAGCCTGATTTAAAAAAAATACTTTTCTATTAATGTTGTTTATTGAGATACTAACTGGAACTTTTTATGTCTTTCAGGACGATATATGGCAGATTGCTGAACAGCCTGTTAAGAAAACTAGTTTATTTTCCAATGAATAAGAAGTTTATTCATTCTCTTGCTATCTTTCCAACACTATTTTAACATGCATTAATTTTTGAAAACACATTGCATAGTTTTGGAGTTTATACCCAACAAAAGGCACTTTTGAAAATAAGTCAATTTAAAAAAATATTCTGTTTTGAAATAGCACTGAAATGAACTCCAACAATATAGAAAATCAGTTGCAATATTGGGAAACAAGATACTGAAATATTTAGTAGTAATGTAGCCTCAGAGCCAAAATAGCAGTTATGTGTGGTATTTAAAGTGTGTGATGCTTTGTGATACCTTAAACAAAACTATATTTTAACTGTCTATAAATATTACTGAAGTATATTTTTCAATTTTCAATATTGCCATTCCATAAACCTAACAGTGGCAAAGTATTTTTTTTGTTTTTACACTTGTATATTCATGTGTCATATCTTATTAGAGATTATCTATAAAAATAACTTTATTTCCATATATCATACATAATTAAATGACCAGTGTTTTATAGCAGATGGTTTTTAAAAATGCAAAGTGCAATGTTTTTTTAATTGCAATGTACAACAGAGTTATTTACTCCTGCCATTAGTTAACATGATGGGAGTTGTAATTTTAATTAATGCTGTAGATTATTTATTTTTATATGAAATGTGTAATGTTTGTGCCTTTTCAAAGCTGTGCCTGTCAAATGTTTATGTGCTTCTCATTTCTTGTTTTCACTATCTACATCTTCCAGTTAGTAAACTTGAAGGAAGTAATTTTATGCTTACAGAATGGAAGAATCAGTTGTGTTCCTTCCATGTACCCTCAAATTTGCTAGGGAGGCTCTTCGGGACTTCTGGTGCAGATTTTGTGAGGTCATGAGGCATTTAAAGTGGAAAGGAGAAGCCAACCTCACTGGAGGATAGGCACAATTGGATATAATCTGGCATTTGGAAATCAAAAGAGAAAATAGCCTTTAAAATAACTTCTGTTGGGTTAAATGCAATAAATTCAGCCATTACAAAGGAAACCTTTTAACTTTTGTCAGTTACCATATAGTATCAACATTTAAAATATCACCAAAGATGTGTAAAATTCTGAAAGTGCAGTAAATTTTAAAATAATAAAAATGCTACACTTCTGAAAAGTGTAGAATTTCCCTCTTCTAGCTACAAAAAGCTGAATTTCATGTTTTCAAACATAGAATGAATTTAAGTGTTGCTTGTGAGCAGCAATGTTGTTTTAAAGATCTGTTTTGAGTAAAACAAAAATAATTAGTGATAATTTCAATAAATATTTTATGACCACAAATAAAGAGGCAGATAATAGCCCTCACACAAAGAAAATGACACATTTAGATAAGTTTAATACAAATCCTGTTTTTTAGAACTTATCTATATGCCTTAAGAGAGTAAATGCAAAAGTGAATAGTTAATGGGGCAGGTGAATTGTATGGTCAGCAGTACCACAGCGTAAACACTTTTTCAAATTCTAGTTCCTAACAAAAGCATACATGAAAATCACTAACTCAGTGACAATACTCTAATGAATAAAATAGTGGATTAATATGTCAGTGTTCTATATAGCCACTAAATTTTGATAAATCCTTAGCACACTACAAATAAAGTTAGATTTTTTTTATTGGCATCAAAGTAAATGAATACCCAGGATAAATGGGACATTTGTTTCCTCCCTTTTGTGAGACCATTAATCTTCAAAAGTGGAGAGAAAATATCAGTGATGTTTGGGGGTGGGGGAAATCAGACACCTGAGATGTGGTTGTCTTATTTTTAAAGATACATGGATCAATTATTTTCTTTTGTTTTGCTTTTAAAATTAAATAAACCTTTGCCATCACTTCATGTGACAGATATGATACCTTCAGCAGCCAGCAACATTCATTCTTTAACTGGGATATAAATATCTCAGATACTACTACATTGTGACATTGTAATATACAAGATACTCTGGCTCATTGGGATGGGAAAAAATGGCAGCTAAGCTTTTTTTTTCCTTAAGAAAAACAAAGCCACTTTATTTTTGATTTTCAGCTCTGGCCTCTCACTCAAAATTCTTCAGTCTCATATTTTTTAACCAAAAATTAATCTAATTGTAAATGTTCTCAGACATAAATACAAATACTGAAAAGCATGAATAATTCATAGATTAATAACTAATTATAGAATTGCAGTCAGAAATTTATTTTTACATATTTGCCTTGTTTTATAAAAATCTAAAATTCCATTAGAGCACTACACATGAATTTTTATACATTTTGATAGAATTTTTAACTTAACTTGGTATTTTAGATGGTACAGACTTTTAATGGACTCTTAATTGTAATCTGCTAATACAATCAAAAACTGAACAGTTCCATGACTTTTGAAAGTCAGTCTGTTTTATCTTCCATTTTAACCATGTATTTTTTCTAAATTAGTGCTAAATTTCAGCACTTTCTAGCCTTACTACCAAATGTTCTCAAATACACATTCACAAAGGGTGCAGGCTATCATTTTGAAGCCATGCAACTTTATATATACCGTAAATGCCGGCGTATAAGGCGACTTCCGCAAGCGCTGAAATCGTCGCCAAAGACGGGGGTCGTCTTATACACCGAGTCGTCTTATACGCCGGAAATGCTGGTAGTTTCCGGCGTATAAGACGTTCTAGGAATGCGGCTCGGCGATAAAGACGGGGGCGTCTTATACGCCGGGTCGCCTTGTACGCCGGCATATACGGTAATTTTTTAATGTCTATATCTAAATATAGATATAGATGTGTATAAATAAAACCTATCTGGTGGAAATGTCATGTAGCAAGCTGGATCTTGCTTGTTTATAAAGATATCGCCTTTGTAGCTGTCTGTTGGGAGAATCTGTAAACACAAATCTGAGGGGTCTACAGGTTCTACAAACTGTAAATTAGAGCAATATAAATCTTATAGAAATTGTAAATACATCTGATCTTTTACAAAAATGTTTTAAAAATTGCACCTATAATAAACATGTAATATATAACAATCTGATTGTTGCTGTTTATATGCTTTCATATATTATCCTGAAGCATTCCATGGACAGTCTTCAGATAAAATGTAATTTGATTCTGCTTTACCATTAGAATTTATTCCTTTTCTACATATTTTTGAGCACTATTATGGCTATAGGCTTGTGAGCTTACTACTATCAGACAACATCAGTGCTCGCTGTCTGTTTAATTGACTAGTACCAGGATCAGAATGTAATAAAAATATAGTCTGTTCCTGTTTCCTTTCACTGGTTTGTGGAATAAGAAAAATCCTCTCATCCCCATTATATACAGAAAGAAAGAAATGGCTAAACTCTCACCACCCTCAATTTTTTTCTTTACATGAATTTGTATCTCCTTGTGATTTGGGAAAACAATTGGAGGTGTAGCTACAAAAAGAACGTAGTAAGTTTTTATTTTTAAAATGTAAACTAATTACTGTAATTCCCCAATGGTTTTTTCCTATACTGAAAATACTCAGTGTAATCCAATAGTGTACAATCTGTTATCCATGAAGTTGATACAAAAGTACAGTATGTGAGCAGTTTTGCAATCAAGAACCTTTCTCCAACTACTGAAACCTAAATCAGGGGTCTTCAAACTTGGCCCTTTTATGACTTGTGTGCCTCGCTGAGGAATTCTGGGGGTTGAAGTCCACAAGTTATAAAGGCCAAGTTTGAAGAGCCCTGCCATAGATGCATGTTGCTGCATTGGCTGGATTAGATGAGGTTGTGTGAACATGCAGAAAGTGGCCTCTAGAACAGTGTTTCCCAAACTTGACAATTTTAAGGCATGTGGACTTCAATTTCCAGAATTCCACAGCCAGCGTTGCTGGCTGTGGAATTCTGGGAGTTGAAGTCCTCATGCCTTAAAATTGTCAAGTTTGGGAAACACTGCTCTAGAATAATGAGTCACTTGAGCACAGCTATGGGGAGAATTGCTTCTAGTAGAAAAATGGATCATTCACAGTCCAAAATTAAATTTGCTACAGTTTGCCCAAAACTAGAGCAGAATGAAAAATAAAAGTCCCAAAACAGTTTTCTTGCGAATGATTGAGGACAATAGTTCTCCTGAAAACCTCTATCAGAAAATGCTCTAGACTTACTTAGTGCCAAATAAACAATTTCTGTATCTATAACCATGTCATTTTAGAAAATTACATATTTATATCAGTATTTGCCTGATATAAAATTAATATAATTATCGCTGAAGTAAAATTGGAGAACTGCAGTGATTAGATATCTGCTGGTGTTAGCATCTTCCAAATTGAACTGTTTTTAAATATTTATTAAATATATGCCTGATCTTCCTATCCAAACTCAAAGAAAATATTTCACTCTATTATTCAAGGCAGCAGTTCTGATTTATGTAGGCCAAGAAATTTTTCCCTTGTACACAACTGAAGAATTTTCACATGCAGCTTGAATGATTTTAAGCATAACAAAATCCCCTAAATTAGGCATCAGTTCCATGCAGAGAAGCAATTTCATGGGGCCCACATAAGCAAACAACATATTCCTCTTATAATGAACTATCATTGGGATTTCCTCCTCCTGGGATTCCTCAGCTGTAATTATAATGAAATTCCTGCCTCAATTACAACTAACATCTACAGGTATCTGTCATACCAACACTTAATATTTCTAAATTGTCCAAAGGAACCAACAATTATCCAAGTTTAATGTTTTACACATTGGTGTTACCTGAGGCAGAAAAAAAGTTGGAAGTATTTTTTTGAATTTGGTACATAAGTCTTTCCTTCTGCATTGAACATAGTGAGTATTTATCTTCCCCCCTCTGCCCCCCCCCGCCGAAAAACGTGAAAGGTGTTTCTTGGGGAAGTGATGCACCTTCTTAAAAGTTTTTCCTTGAGCATTAAATTGCTAGCTTGCTCCTGTAAACTCCGCTCATGCACGTCACGCTTTAAAATGCCGCCTTCCTACCTCCCCATCCGAAGGGAGGGAGGGAGAAGAGGCCGCGAGAGCCCGATTTCTATCGTTTCCGCGGCTCCCTCTGGGCCCGCCTGTTTGGGAAGGAGCTTCGCCCCAGAGGGCGCGCGCGATTTGCTCTCCCGGCGCGGCTTGTCGACTCGACTGGGGAAAAGATTCGGCAGCGGCTGCAGAGGAAGGAGCCAAGTGGGGAGGAAAACCGCGGGAGCGTTGCGGCTCAAGGTCACTCCGGGCGTCAGCAAACCGGCACCCACAGCCCGAGGAAAACGCTGAACCTCCCGGACCCCCGACCCAGAGCCCGTCGAGAAAGGAAGAGGCTCTCCGGTGTAAGGTAGTCGTAGCCAGGTTTCTAGTTCCAGCTTCGGGGCGCCTCCCCTCCGGGGAGAAACGAACGGCTGGGCTTTTGCGGGCAGGAATGGCGGCTGGTGCGGAGAAGCTCTTTTTCCCCTCAATAAAAGCCGATGCTTGCTCCCGTGTCGCCGTAATTCCTTGGTTGCAGCTTCTTCCCGCTGCCGCCATCCTTTTCCAACGCCGCTTGCAGCCACAAAAAGAAAAACCTGTCCGAACTGGTGGGGTTTTTGGTTTTTACTTTGAAAGGTGAGGAGCTTATTCCATACATGTAAGTTAGTCTTCAAACAGGTTATCTACGCTCCACAAATATTGCATCTGCACTATAACTCTTTGTCCTTAACCACAATAGCCATTGAGCATCTGCCTGGAGAGGGGATGGGGTGATGGAAATTGAAATTTTGGCCCAATACATCTGGAGAGCATCAGATAAGAGAGGGCAGCTGCTTGTCAGTGTGGTGATAGGGTTGGGTTCTTTTGAATTGGAATGCCAGAAATTGGGGATGCTTTTTTTCACTCTTGTGTGGGTGGATGCCCTAGTTTAGCACAAGTGGTATTCCAGTGAGGAAAAATTCCCACATCAAAACATACAGTGCCCCATTTTTCAGATACTGTTCCCTGCAAATAAATGTTCATGTTGCAATGCTGATCCAACCATTCCAGAAAACTGTGGTATCTGCTTGTCCTATGTCTTTGGACTACTGCTATCTGCCAGTTGTGTCTCTGCGTACTGTATGTTTTGTTGCTTCCAGTGGTACTTTTTGGCATGAGGCTGCCTTTCTTATTCAGAGGCTGGATTTCCTATTGTACCAGTATAAACACTAAGATTGCTCTTTATACATCTCATGAAATGGAATCCAATCCTTCAAAACTGTGAGTAGATAAGAGTACATAAAACATAATTGTAAGAAGCCTCATTTTATTCCAAAAACCTGATATGATTATCCTAAAATTATTCAAAAGAGGTTGTGTTCTCAGATAATTTGCACCTGATCAATTTAGCCATGATTAATTAAAATAACCCAGTTTTATAAGTTTCCATGACACACTGAACAGTAAAGATGTATACATATATGAATACATCCATGCTAAAGTCACACAATATAATAGACTAAAATGTGTTTGGTGTTCAGTCGACAAGCATAGATTGACACTTTTGACATTCTTACCATCATAATGAGGTAGTGGTACATAAAAAAAATCTGGATAGAAAAAGATATGCAGTCATTTTACAAAAAATATCTGCTGACAAGAATTTGCTCTTAAATGGCTTTTTGCTGACTTAGCATAAAACAAATATATGTTGTATGATGAATATAGCTAAGAATAGCTTCAGATATCAGTGCTCATGCACCTTTTCTTAAAGAACAAAATTACTGCTTTCTACAATTGTTTCTGTTTCTCCTCATTTTCAGCTTCTGCTATATAAGAGAGTTGCTGTCATATATAGCAAAGGTATATATAACATTGGCTGATAGGATTTTTATCTTATTCATAGCTCCCTGATACGGGCAGATAGTTTGCTTATGGCAATTTGTTGTTGTTGTTGTTAATTGCGAAGTCGTGTCCGACCCATCGCGACCCCATGGACAACATTCCTCCAGGTCTTCCTGTCCTCTACCATCTTCTGGAGTCCATTTAAATTCACACCTACTGCTTCAGTGACTCCATCCAGCCATCTCATTCTCTGTCGTCCCCTTCTTCTATTGCCCTCAATCTTTCCCAGCATTAGGCTCTTCTCCAGTGAGTCCTTCCTTCTCATTAGGTGGCCAAAGTATTTGAGTTTCAACTTCAGGATCTGGCCTTCTAAAGAGCAGTCGGGTTGATCTCTTCTAGGACTGACCGGTTTGAACGCCTTGCAGTCCAAGGGACTCGCAGGAGTCTTCTCCAGCACCATAGTTCAAAGGCCTCAATTCTTTTGCGCTCAGCCTTTCTTATGGTCCAACTTTCACAGCCATACATTGCAACTGGGAAAATCATGGCCTGGACTATGCGCACTTTTGTTGGCAGGGTGATGTCTCTGCTTTTTAGAATGCTGTCTAGATTTGCCATAGCTTTCCTCCCCATGAGCAAGCGTCTTTTAATTTCTTGGCTGCAGTCCCCATCTGAGGTGATCTTTGAGCCCAGAAAAATAAAATCTGTCACTACCTCCATTTCTTCCCCATCTATTTGCCAGGAATTTAGAGGGCCGGATGCCATGATTTTGGTTTTCTTAATGTTGAGTTTCAAGCCAACTTTTGCACTCTCTTTCTTCACCCGCATCAAGAGGCTCTTTAGTTCCTCTTCACTTTCTGCCATTAGAGTGGTATCATCTGCATATCTTAGGTTATTGATATTTCTCCCAGCAATCTTAATTCCAACTTTTGATTCATCTAGCCCTGCCTTTCTCATGATGTGCTCTGCATATAAGTTAAATAGGCAGGGCGACAGTATACAGCCTTGCCGGACTCCTTTTCCAATTTTGAACCAATCAGTGGTTCCGTGTCCAGTTCTCACTGTTGCTTCTTGACCCGCATATAGGTTTCTCAAGAGACAAATGATATGGTCTGGTACTCCCATCTCTTTAAGAACTTGCCACAATTTGTTGTGATCCACACAATCAAAGGCTTTTGCATAGTCAATGAAGCAGAAGTAGATGTTTTTCTGGAACTCCCTAGCTTTCTCCATGATCCAGGGTATGTTGGCAATTTGATCTCTAGTTCCTCTGCCTCTTCGAAATCCTGCCTGTACTTCTGGTAGTTCTCAATCCACATACTGCTGGAGTCTAGCTTGTAGGATTTTAAGCATAACTTTACTAGCATGTGAAATGAGCGCAATGGTGCAATAGTTTGAACATTCTTTGGCATTGCCTTTCTTTGGAATTGGAATGTAAACTGACCTTTTCCAATCCTGTGGCCACTGTTGAGTTTTCCAGATTTGCTGGCAAATTGAGTGTAGCACTTTTACTGCATCTTCTTTTAAGATTTTGAATAGCTCAGCTGGAAGACTGTCACCTCCACTAGCTTTGTTGTTGCTCAGATTTTCTAAGGCCCATTTCACTTCACATTCTAGGATGTCTGGTTCGAGGTCAATGACCATCTCATTGTGGTTATCTGGGATGTTAAGCTCATTCTTGTATAGTTCTTCTGTGTAGTTTTGCCATCTCTTCTTAATCTCTTCTGCCTCTGTTAGGTCTCTGCCATTTTGTTCCTTTATCATGCCCATCTTTGCATGAAACGTTCCCTTCATATCTCCAATTTTCTTGAAGAGATCTCTGGTCCTCCCTATTCTGTTGTTTTCTTCTATTTCTTTGCACTGTTCATTTAAGAAGACATTCTTATCTCTTCTAGCTACTCTCTGGAATTCTGCATTCAATTGGTTGTATCTTTCTCTTTCTCCTTTGCCTTTCGCTTCCCTTCTTTCCTCAGCTATTTGCAAAGCTTCCTGAGACAGCCATTTTGCTTTCTTGCATTTCTTTTTCTTTGGGATGGTTTTAGTTGCTACCTCTTGTAAAATGTTGCGAACTTCCATCCATAGTTCTTCAGGCATTCTGTCTATCAGATCCAGTTCCTTAAATCTATTTGTCACCTCTACTGTATATTCATCAGGAATATGATTTAGTTCATACCTGAGTGGACTAGTGCTTTTCCCTACTTTTTTCAATTTAAGCCTAAATTTTGCAACGAGAAGCTCATGATCTGAGCCACAGTCAGCTCCTGGTCTTGTTTTTACTGACTGTATAGAGCTTCTCCATCTTTGGCTGCAGAGTACATAGTCAATCTGATTTCTATGTTGACCGTCTGGTGATGTCCATGTGTAGAGCCGTCTCTTGGGTTGTTGGGAAAGAGTGTTTGTTATGACCATCGTATTCTCTTGACAAAATTCTATTAGCCTGTGCCCTGCTTCATTTTGTACTCCAAGGCCAAACTTGCCTGTTATTCGGTTATCTTTTGGCTTCCTACCTTAGCATTCCAATCCCCCATGATGATAAGGACATCATTTTTGGGTGTTAATTCTATAAGGTGCTGTAGGGCTTCATAGAACCGGTCAATTTCATCCTCTTCAGTACCAGTGGTTGGGGCATAGATTTGGACTACTGTGATATTGAATGGTTTGCCTTGGATTCGAATTGAGATCATTCTGTCATTTTGGGGATTGTATCCCAGTATTGCTTTTCCTATTCTTTTATTGACTATGAAGGCTACTCCATTTCTTCTGAGGGATTCTTGCCCACAGTATATACCTGATGGTCATCTGAGTTAAATTCACCCATTCCTGTCCATTTTAGTTCGCTGATTCCTAAGATGTCGATGTTCAGTCTTGTCATCTCTTTTTTGACTACGTCTAGCTTGCCTTGATTCATGGATCTTACATTCCAGGTTCCTATGGAGAAAAAATCTTTACAGCATCGGACTTTCCTTTCACCACCAGATATATCCACAGCTGAGCGTCCTTTCGGCTTTGGCCCAGTCGCTTCATTCTTTCTGGCGCTACTAGTACTAGCCCTCTGCTCTTCCCCAGTAGCATATTGGACACCTTCCGACCTGAGGGGCTCATCTTCCAGCGTCATATCTTTTTTCCTTTTAGTACTGTCCATGGGGTTTTCATGGCAAAGATACTGGAGTGGTTTGCCATTTCCTTCTCCAGTGGATCACATTTTGTCAGAACTCTCTGCTATAACCTGTCCGTCTTGGGTGGCCCTGCACGGCATAGCTTATAGCTTCATTGAGTTACGCAAGCCCCTTCGCCACGACAAGGCAGTAATCCATAAAGGGGGCTTATGGCAATACATATAGCCTAATTTACTATCAGTGTGTATTTTGAAAACTACACATTCTGTTCTTCCACTTTATTTGAAGATAGAAGTATATAGTATCTCTTCTGTCATTTAGATCTTTTTCTGTTTGGGATGGAATAAAAAGTTTACTCTGCAAACTTAATTGTTGCAGAGTATTGTATACATTCTTTGGCTCACATCATTTTAATATTTCATACAGTTTAAACAAATGGAAATCCTTTGCAATTATAATGTATAGGCAATATACTGTAGTCTATAAGATTTTTAAAGCTTGACTTTAATTTTGTTGGTATTCTGAAGGCTAATCGTGTTTCATATTTTTAGTTCTTGGCTAAATTAAGCTGTGATCTTGTACTTGCCTACATGGGAGCCAATTGTATTGAACCTGGTTCTGGATAAGCATGTATAGGAATAGTGACAATCAAGATAAAGCATTGGCATTCTACATACCTAACCTCTTCCTGTAATATGTTCTACAGATGTAGTGCCATTAAAATTGTGAATATATTTCATATCATTTTATCATACCAGTGAATTTCTTGAAAATAAGTTTAAAATAGTGATAGTTTTGAGAATGTTATCAAATTCTTATGAATGTTTAACAGAATGTTTAACAGAACTTCAGGCTAATTAATGTTAACTGTACAATGATTTCACTTTTAGAAATCATAGTAAACATACACATTGTTTTTCTAGCATAGAAGTTCATTGGTTAATTCCACAACCATGAATTGCTTGTATTCTTTTTTCCCTGATTCTCAATGTATTACGAAAATATGAATGGATGGATGGATGGCAGATAGACAGAATGTATATGTAAGAGAGCCAGTGTATTGCAATTAAAATACTAAGCTAGAAGTGAAGCAATCTAGATTATATAGAAATTGGCTGGGTGGTTTGCAGCCTGACATTCTCAGCCTTAGCTTAGTAAATTGGAAACATTTATCTACTAATCCATATTGAATCAGCATGGCAGATTATGGTCCAGACATACTGACCTAGAGTAGAGACCACCGGGAAATAATCAGAGCTAAAATGGGAAGTAAAAACAAAAACACAGAATATAGGAACTGTCAGACAACTTCCATGTTGTTGCCAAGGAAAGTACATGAGAAGCTAGCAAGCTTGATGCAAAGAAGACTTTATCATATAAGAAATTTTGAAAGACATAAAGGCATGACTATTTGTATTTAACTAGTGTTATGACTAATATACAACCAAGTTCCTGCATTTTATTTTAATAGAAGTAAGTAAGATGATGTTCTTTGACTCCTTATTTAGGCTAAATTCTTTCCCCTTCCAGTCTAGAAAGTTTCTTTCCCTACTTGAATTTTAATTGTGTACCTGCTTAGTTAGTCCATATTATTCTTGTAGTAAGCGTGGTGTGGTGGCCTAGTGGTGAAGATCCTCACTTGATGCTTGGAAGGTTGAGAGCCTAATCAATGTTTCTGTTCTGGGGCACAAAGAAATAATATCTGCTGCGAACTCCATGTAGGCGTCAGGAAGGGCATCTGGCCAGTAAATGTTTAGCGCTATCCAGTCGCCCCGTTTCTACCTGAATAGGAACTACAGGGTCATAAAAAGGGAGCTTATTCTTGTAGTAATTCTTTGAGATTGATTTAAGTATGATTACCTTAGAATTTTCTAATAAAAATCAGAATTCTAAGATTTTGTTAATGGCCAATTTGTGGTGGAATCTTCATCTAGAGTAGGGGTGGGGAGTTTAAGTCCTTGCAGAGCAGAAAGCGCCACAGGCCATATCTCCCCCAAGCCTTATCTGACCATTCCCAAGAGAATGCAGTCAGTCTGGAGAGATGCTTATAAATAGGCATTGTAGCAAAGTGCGGACCTGTGACACAGTCTCAATAAAAGCAGTTTTAGTTTCCCTGTGGAGATGATTTCCTAGTTATGCTCATCTACCTAATAGTGCTGATACTGAGAAAGAAGCAGTGAGTTGGAAGTTCTTGTTCACTGTAAAACTTGTTTTAATCTGAGCTTCCTTTTACTGCTGTTATTAAAGGCAGATTCGCTTGCAGAATGTGCCAAAGACTTCCACTGACTTTCTTTTGTGATATCTCATATTTCTGACTGTTCTTTGTTTTTGTTCTATAGCTAATAATATTTCAAACTAAGCAGGCATAGGTTAATTTTATTTCAGCTTCGCAGTTTTATGTCAAGGATAATCAGTGTGTTTTCCTTTTATGGCCTAATTATATTTATCTTTTTGTTTTAATTTCCAGGCCTACCGAAGAGTTATGTCATTCTGATTTTATAGAAGAAAACATATTCTATTTCAGTTTGGAGGATTTCATATAATAATGTATTCAATTCCTCGCTCCCTTTCTGGAATGGAAGGAGATAATGGACATCCTAGGAAATTTATCTCTTTCCTTTTTATTTTTGGCATTACATTGTTATGTGCTGGATTTTTGCTATCAATGTTTGTTTTGCAAACATGTCCAAGTGGAGCCTTTGGTGACTGTAAAGGAGCTTTCAAAATCATTGGGCCTTTGCTTGCAGTTGTTGGACTAGTTTGTATAATTTTGGCACAATCAAGAGCCAAAGATTATCTCAGAGATGTGCAATTGCAAGATGATCAGGTATATAGATTTGTTTTTTGTCGAGGAAATTGTCAGTTTGCTCAATTCCTCGTCTTTGGGTTTTTATTTTTAACAAGTGGGATGCTTATTAGTGTCCTTGGCATATGGATTCCGGGATGCAGTCAAGGATGGCGCTATCAGCAGTTTAACCATAGCAATACATCTGGTATTGAACTCCAGGACTGTGGATTTCATTCTGTTCAAACTATGGGCCCTTTAATTGTGCTTATTGGATTATGCTTCTTTGTGATAGCTCACATTAAAAAGAAACAAAACTTAAACCTCATCCAAGAATCTTCAGTCAGTGAAGAACAACTGAATTCTGAATCATTTCAAGTTACAGTAGGTAAGTAAATAAACCAGCCGGATATTTTTATCGGTTATTAGAAGCAACCCTTGATCTCATGTCCCTTCCTTCCTTCTAATATATTATATTAGTTATTTTGTCAAACATCCTTATATATTTTATTTCCATTATAGGAAGATTACTGGTGATAAATCACGTTTATTACCAGCATAGTATGCTTTTTTAAAGAATGTAGGCAGACATAAAAAACAGGAGCCTACTAAGTCTCTTGTGAGTTGCTTTATATTTCTGTTAGGTATGGTTTTAGGTATTGTATATGTAATATAAGTCTACTTTCTCTGTAAGATGATTAAGGTTCTATCTGTAGCCTCATTTGTACAGTTAAAAACTGTATAAAATCCAAGTGAGTCTGCATTTTAAATAAGGACATAATTTGGTCATAGTCATACATAAACATTCTATATAAATATTCTTGTACGGCAGTATGTCTTGGGGGATTTTATGATTGTATTTCAATTATATTCAGTACAGGTAGTCCTCAACGTACAACTATTCCTGTAGTGCAGTGTTTCTCAACGTTGACAATTTTAAGGCATGTGGACTTCAACTCCCAGAATTCCACAGCCAGCAACACTTGAGAAACACTGCTGTAGTGACTATTACAATAGTACTGAAAAAACTGACTTATGACTGGGTTTCGTTTAGGCTCTTACCCCAACATGTATATTTATGTTTTATAACAACAGCCAGCTTTGCACTAACAAAGTCAATGGGGAAAGCCAGATTTGTTTAATGACCACATGATTCACTTAACAACTGCAGTGATTTGCTTAACAATTGTGGCAAATACAGTTGTAAAATAGGGTGCAACTCACTTAACTGCCTTGGTTAGCAATGGAAATTTTGGGCTCAATTGTGGCCATAAGTCAAGGATTACTTGTACATTATAAAATATACTGTAATTATTTTGAAAAACTGAAAATAGTCTAAAGATATAAACATTCCAACTCATGGTTAATTTCTAGTGAAATATACTTTGGAAACCTGGCTGTCTTATTTACTGTCTTATTTACTGTCTTATTTACTGATCCAAAGAACAGTAAATCCAAAGATTTTGATTTTAAAACATCCCCTTTCTTTTACAGGAGATACTGTAATGATGTTTCCACCACCCCCACCACCTTATTTTTCTGATTGTTCACTGCAGACCATAACTCCTAGCTTGGTAACAAGCGAACTTGTTTTAAATGAAAATCCTCCACCATATCACAGTATTTTTATTAATTGGTAAGGGTATTTCTGCTTTTAATTTTAGATCCTTGAATGTTTTAAAAATAAGCAACAAATGAGGCATGACTTGGAAGATTCATAATTAGACTTGCACTTCCCCCTCCCCCCCCGATTAAAAAAAACCATTAAGATAAACAAAGACAAGACAAGAAAAGAACTACGGCAGGCATGTCAAACTCGCGACATCACATGACGTCGCGCAACGTATCGTGACTTTTTCCCCATTGCCGGCAATGGGGTGTGTATGGTTTCAGTATGATGCATCTGGCCCACGGGCCGGCAGTTTAAGAGGCTTGGAATTAGGTTGGTGCAAACAGTAATTATTACTTCCTATTTTTATTATTTACTTTGAGAGCAAGCAATTAAATTTCATTTTTAATGTGTGCCATTGTGCCCACAGTAAAAAGTGACAATAAAGATTATCTATTTGTCTGTCTGTCTGTCTATCTATTTCTAAATCAGCTATTAGTCATGTAAGGATACAAAGATAATCCCACTTTAGCATAGAGTAGCTACCTTCCTCTAGTATTACAACCTTGATTCTTCATAATTCTTTGTTAAGTGCACTGGCTTTCAAGTTTTTAAAATAATTGAAATATCTATTAATGGATCTCTCACATCTTGTGTGGTTTGGCCTTAATATTGTAAGCATTAGCCATGTCTGATGAAATATGTAATGTGTCTATGTCTAACATTTTTATTTTTGTTATTGTTTTTGCAGAGCATTGAGTGAATAAGAAGCCTACAGAGAGAATGAGTTCCACAGTATCAGGAAACAGTTTGCCTTCTAAAACTTAATCAGTTCATTGTCATTCCTCTGAGTCATCTCAGAATTACAAAGCAAAAGAAGCAGTTGTAAATAATGAATGTGTCTTATTTCCCTTCCATAACTCAGCTAATCCATTACCATCTGCTTATCACTAAATATAAGAAATTTTCAGAGCTGAAGCAGAAAGACGGGAAGGAACAGGGATAAACAAAGACAAGACAAGAAAAGAACTACGGCAGGCATGTCAAACTCGCGACATCACATGACGTCGCGCAACGTATCATGACTTTTTCCCCATTGCCGGCAATGGGGTGTGTACGGTTTCAGTATGATGCATCTGGCCCACGGGCCGGCAGTTTGACATGCCTGAACTACAGGAATTCCAGATAAAAATAAGATGAAAGGAGGATGAAAAAGGCCACACCTGCATTTCCTCAACCCATTAAAGAGAGCAGTAGGTTGTACATTAGGGATGTGCAACCTTTTTCAACTCAAAGGCTTCCTCCAGGCATAAAAAATATTTGGGGGGTATTACAAAGAAAGTAGCCAGAACATGGATGGGGGAAATGGGCTTGCCCAGAAACAAGTGGCTATATTTATTTCCTACACAACAAAGGAAATGTTAGTGATTGTTAGTGTAAAATAAGTTGATTCCCTTACCTGTAATATACTTTGCCATCCAGGCCACTTCTATAGCAAATGTATATCTGTTAACCTGCACATCCATTTTTCTTATTGGTCCTATTGCAGGGATAGTAGCAGCAGCAGCAGCAGCACAATTTCATGAAGGCTGCTTGAAATCCAGACGATATGCTGAAAGATGCTTTGACATCTTGAGTTAAAAAAAAAAAAAGGAACCAGGAAGTTGGCTGAACACCCTGCCTGAAGTAGGAAGCCAGAATGAGTAAAAAAAAAAAAAAAAGGACAACGGCGGTTTTACAGGCTTATTTGCTGGTGTTAGAATCCAGCAGTTCATCAGTGTTAGAAAGGTCAGGAGAGTATAAAACTATGCAGATGTTTTCATTTGCTGAGTGAGCAGGAAAGAACTTGCAAACAAGTGAGTTGGAAGCTTTGCTACCATAAAAGTCACTTGACTGCTCACTAAGCAGCCAGAAAGAGACATTACTCTATGGAAGGTCAGGAAGAAGAGGTAGCAGCCGTGGGAGGTGTGTCTTGTGATGCTTCTTAGAGAGATTGGTACTTCATGGGCTTGGCCACAGTCGAGAATTAGGAAATGAGGGAACATATTGTGACTTCTTGGTTCGCTGTGCTGTGCTGTGCTTCAAAGGTCTGGCCTTCTGCAAAGAGAGGGCACAGAAAAAGGACAGCAAAGAAGTATGAACCTTTGGCAATCCTTATTATAACGTATAGACAGTGCTGGGATATGCTAGTGCCACTTCAACATTCAGCAGCGACTCTTGATAGCTCTGAGAGTCTCTGAGTAGATGGCCCACTCTTCATGAGCCACAGGCCATACACTTTCATTTCAGACGTCAAACCATAAGGCAGTGATGGCGAACCTTTTAGAGACCGAGTGCCCAAACTGCAACCCAAAACCCACTTATGCAATGCCAGGTGCCGGGTGGATGTGGCTCATCAGGTGGGTGTGGCCCATTGGGTGGGCGTAGCTGCAGTGGTAACAGACTGGGTGGGACTAAACGGTTCAATCAATTCCAACTTTGCAAGATCTTTTTTTTTCCCACGAGAAGTTGAAATTGACTGATTGATTGAACCTTTTTTTTTTTTTTTGTACACAGTGGCGGAGGCCTAAAGCGAAAAGGTTTTAGAAATCCCAGCTGAAGGCCTAGGACTGGGGCGACAGCACGCGTGCCCACAGAGAGGGCTCTGAGTGCCGCCTCTGGCACCCATGCCATAGGTTCGCCACCACTGCCATAAGGGAAGCTGCAGCAGGAACCAGGATAGAATGCCTTAAACTGATAAACTTCCTATTTCTAAAGAGGTATTCAACAAGGGAACCATCATAAACGCCCCTGCATGAAGTTTAAATACCCAGAGCAAATCAACTACTATCTTAACAAGTGTTAGGATCAACTTAGACTAGAAGAAATACTGAAGAGTTTATATGTCCTTTTCCTCTTTTTTTCCCTGCTGTAAAGGCTCAGAAGACATAAGATACTGAAGGTATTTGTAAGTGTGACAATTTATTAAATATCACAATGCAAAATAGCACATAGTGTCTTAAATATTTGGTGCCTCAAATGACACATTTCATCTTGCAGAATTAAGGGCCTCAGAGTAGTCATGAGGAATAATTATGAAAGAAACCATAATGTGGAGATTAAGGAGTTGGACCAGGAGCGGGGAGATTCAAATTCAAGTCCGTTCTGTTCATCCATGGAAGTTCTTTTCATTTAATTGAATTACTGACTGTGTCAGTTACCAAACCAACTCTAGGCAATGTACAATGATACAAATATATTTTTGAAAAAAAATCTAACAAAAAAGATAAATCAGGAAACCAACAGTGAGCAACAGTTCAATGTTCAAACATATGTCACAAGTGCAGTCAAAACTCCCTGCCCCGGAGTCTGCTGAAAGTACTCCAGGCTTTCCTATAACACCAGATGCAGATTTCAGAAGCTATTCTAAAAGGTAAGAACAGCTCCAGGATGCCGTGAGATGATATTGCTTTGCCAAGAGGACCTGGAGCATGCCAATCCTACCAGATCTTACTGGACAGGGAAAAACGGTGGGAAAAAAGTGGTACCTTCCAGGCCTCGACCCATGAACGGCTTTATAGTGAAAACTAGCAACTTGAATTATATGTGGAAACTAATCAGTAAAGTGCATCTAGAGGGCAGTTTGGGCCATTTACTCATCCCAAGCTCAATGCAGTGTATCTATGATGGAGAAAAAGTAGGTATTGTACTATGCTTAGATATCAGTGCATACCAAATAAAAACAGTATTATTGAATACGTGTGTGTACTCCCCCCATCTCTTTTGGGCAAAGTTTGACAAAATAAGCATAAAAAGGAGACAGTACTAGATTCAGTATTTGTCTTAACGCACATTTGATGCCAATCACTTAGCCTGTACTAGATAGTCTGTAAAGGTAATCTCAGAAGCATTCCAACAGAAGTTAAATGATACAAGACAAAATACACATTTATATAATTACTGTCATTTCAATGAAGATCAAGCTCCTGTTTTTCTTTTCCTGCATGCATATGGATTATGTTTAGCATAAATCCAGTGAAAATGCTTCTCATCTACTTAACACAAAGCATTTCTCTAATAGGACTCTGCCAGGTCTGTATTTCCAAGGAGGTGGTTGAGTTCAGCTGATGAACAAGTTTATTTCTGGCTTCACTGCACTGTAATGCATTATAAAAAAGGAAGGAAAAGAGCAGCGTATACAGAGGAAGTCAAAACAAACAAAATACCAGTTGTAGTCTCTTTTGCATGTTTGTTAATACTGCATGCATTATGAAAGAGTAGGACTTTAATTGCAGCAGTTAGATGCCACCTTGCCTGTTTTGACGTCTTCTGGCTAATGTGCTGCTGGACAGAAAGCAGTCTTTATTTTTGAAAGATGAATATATATATTTGGTAGATTAACTTTTCTAACTGGAAAAAACTCTTGTTCTGCTTCCAGACTCCTAAGCTTCAAATCCTTCTCCAGGACCTTCAAGATTGCCTTGGCATTGGGGTCAGCAGGAGTGATATTAGGAGTGGATCTGTGCAATGATCTCGCATTGAAAAGAAAAGCATGATTCAGAGCTCGTATCAGGAACATCTTTAAGGAATTGCTAGTGGGGCATAATGCACGTGCCCCATATGTTCCATCCTATTCCCAAATTTTCCCTGAAGTTTAGGACTAGCATGTCTTGGTTGCAAACTCTAATCAAAGAGTAGATAAACCAAACACTAGGGTTAGCTTTCTGTGTCTAGTGGTCATCCGGATTTTTGCAGATGAGATCTGTTAGCCCTAATAAAATTGACTTTGCAATGAATTCTAGATCATGCACTTTAAAAATTATGCATCTTCTTTGTAGTTCCCCTCTTTAGTCATCTTTAGAACCTATGGCCATTAGGAGTTAAGCGTTAGGAACATGTTTTCAAAATTGTTAGAACACACAGTATCCTTAAAATGGTATTTTTAAATAGAAGGGATAATGATTGACTTTAGTAGCCATGCAGCTTTATGCTATTACACATGCTCAGATTTACTTGTTTTCCCTTTGGAAGTAGGCAAATGCAGCCTTTAGTGAAAATATGGATTGGCATTAATAATTTATTTCCCTTCATGGAGCAGAGATAAAGGCATTGGGGCCACTGATTAAATGGTTCTTGCAAAAAGTGGTTGGTTTTATTTTCGAATTTGAATTGTTTTGAATTTGAAAACATTGATTTTTCAATGCTTGTGTTATCCAAGAGTTCTCCGTATTCCAAGGTTGAAAACATCCCGATAAACCAATTTCAGACTGCTTTGTAGGGTTTGGGGAGTGGACATGGCATGATGTTGAAATGTTCTTTGGAAAACAATTATTCCTACTCACCATTACAGTAAAAGTCCTGAATCTAATGTTTATGAATGCTTTCTGTGCATACACTACACACAAACAACAAAATTTTAGTCTTTCTTTGCTCCCCTTCTTGAATCTTCAGAATCACAAAATGCTTTTACAAAATGCTTATTACAATAAGTCATAAGTATTACTGTATATCTGAGAGCAGGTTTAGAAGAAAATCATTTTTGCCCTCAAAGACAATGTTTTTCATTCTACTACATTAATTTAGGTAAAGATGTTCTTTTAACATAAGCTTTGAAATTGATTTTTTTTTTTTTTTTTTGCATAATCATTAGGCCTAGTTTTACTCATGCTGACTTAGCTGCTTTGCTCCATCTAAAAGCTTTTAAGGAGTATAAAATGTTAGAAAAGGTTTGGCATTCACTATAAATGCACACTGTAAATTCAAATTGACTTGTGCTTGGGTAAGTTACGAAAATATTGCTGCTGGTATTGAACATAGAGCACAGCTTGTTGTACCCTGAAGGATGGAATCATTTGCACTTTCCACATCATGTTCTTGCTCAAGCACTTGAAGTCAGCCAATAAGGGGCACAAGTCTTCAAGACCATAATAATTGTCTTCCACAAATGTATCCAGTCCCCTTTTATAGCCATTTAAGCTAATGTCCATTACTATGTGTCATGGTGAAGAATTTCACAAGTTAATTATTCACTATGCGAAGACATGCTTCTTTGGGGGTTGTTCTTACACTTCACCAATGTCTTTAGATGATATGTCTCCTTATGCTGCTCTTTCATCTTTAGCCCACAACAGAGGCAGCTTACAACTTCTACCTGTTGTCTTTAAAGCTGTGTTTTGCCTCTTCTGCCTAATGCAAGCCTTGCCATACAAACATTCAGCTACATCTTATCAGAGAAGTTAGCGATGAAGTGATCGGGTTGGAATCTATTCAGATTTGATTGTTCATCTTGAGCTGTTGTAGACTTGTCCTCTCCCTTCTGACTGCATGACCTTCTCTTCCAAATCCAAATTGGCATTGGTTGCAGAGGTCAGGCACCTGGTTTTCACAGAAGCACCAATCCATTTAATGTCTGAGTATTACTTGGTAGAGCACCAATAAGAAATTACATGAACTCACTTATACAAATCAAGCATTGTTCAGAAACAATTTAGATCTGATTTAAACATGTTTTAATAATGAAGAGAAGGACTGACATGATAGCAGTCTTCCAGTATCTCAGGGGTTTCCACAAAGAAGAGGGAGTCAAGCTATTCTCCAAAGTGCCTGAAGGCAGGACAAGAAGCAATGGAGGGAAACTAACCAAACAGGGAAGTAACCTAGAACTAAGGAGAAATTTCCTGACAGTTAGAACAATTAATCAGTGGAACAACCTGCCTCCAGAAGCTGTGAATGCTCCAACACTGGACGTTTTTAAGAAGAGACTGGACAGCCATTTGTCTGAAATGGTACAGGGTTTCCTACTTGAGCGGGGGGACTAGATGACCTCCAAGGTCCCTTCCAACGTTGTTGTTGTTATTTCAAAAGAGTGGTAGACTTTTTCTTTAAAAAACAACAGCAGAGTTACCACTATCTCCAAAAATAGAATTAGCTCTTTTCACAAAAGGTTGGTTTAAACTAGGAAAGTAAGCCAATTTCTGTTTTTTATTAGCTTGGTAGAAGTTGCATTGCTTTGTCTATTCTTCTGTTTTGCATGCTCCACAAAATATTCTCAGGTGCTGCTTGCCATGTTCAGTAATAATAGTAATGTTTCCTTGCATTATTTAATTGATTTTGGATATTTGGGATCTGCCATAAAATAAAAGTTCTGCCATTTTTTTCCTCTAGCTGAGTCACAGGCCTCCAGTGCTGCAGAGGGCCCATGGTTGAAGCTGGAATAAGCCCAATACTCCATGCCATGTTGATCCTGTGATGTATCTCTTAGGCTGCTTGTGAATAGTTCCACTACCAGTCTTCTGAATAATTCTGTGTTCCAAAATAGTTCAGCTGACTGACTGGGGCAAAGGATGAATCAGGATGAGACCGATCAGTGAACCATATGAGCTCCCTCCTACCCTTCTTCAGATCTATTGATCTGTCAGGTTGGGTATTTTTGGACCCAGATGTACTGACCTAGATGTTTGGTGAACTGGTGTGCTTTTTTTTTAGAGTCTGGTTAATATGTCAATAGTGTGGAGGACAGGAATGAAACCAGAAGGTATTTCTCAATGTGTTATGTGAGTTTTTTTTTTCACTTCACCCATCCTTGCACTGAGCTATAAGCTGGACTATTTGGAACAACTGCTACTTGTCAGCTCTCTGGCACTGAACTTTATTTAGTTGACAAACTGCGTGTTTTTGCTTGAAAGTCAGCAATTTCACTTTTATGTTATTTAATAACTTTCAGGTGAATGCCATCCAGATCCTCTGCTTTATGTCTTAATTTGTTTTCTTGTTTCCTCAGTATCTTTTAGTTGTTTCAATTCCCACCCTGAGAAAGTCAATGCAGGGTTAATTATATATAATATACAGTGTCTTTTGTAATAAAGACAACTGTTAAAACAATTGATAACTTTTTGTGCTTTCTCAATATTCTGATCATCCTTTTTATTCCTTTGTTGTTTAATAGCGAACCACTTCCCTCACACTAACTTATTCTCTTTATAATTTTTTCGCCAAGCTGCTCCTCATCCTCTTTTTCTTTTTTCTTTTTCTCTGTTCTTTCTTTCTTTTTACTATTATTATTACTGAACTTTGCTTACTGAACTTGTTAAAGTATTATTTAAATAACCTCCAGGCACTATAATTGCCCTCTTTCTTTTCCATCTCTTTTTTTACAGCCTCACTTTTTGGTAAAGTTTCCCTTTTTGTAGTCAAATGTGACAGTGTAGAACTATGCTTGCAGTTCCCCTTTGCAAGATAGCAACATATAGTAGCATTAATAGCAATGTTAATAGAGTAATAATATAGCTATTTACATGAAAAGATGCAGAGAGCAGATCCAGGACTGCAATCATAGGAACATATTCTTTGACAGGCAGAGAAGCCTAAATTTGAAGTTACACTGAACCATTGCCACTCTGTGAGTTGTTTATGTACAGCTTTAATAATTTGTAATGCTTTGAGGTGGACTCTGCAACTGCACACTTACAAATAAATGGTATCTGTTCAGTGGTATCTGTTATAGTCCTTAGATAAATAGCCTACTTAGACAATGGCTAAAAATACTGTTAAAATTAAATTGAGTTAATGCTTCAGCCCTGCAACTGTGTAATGACTAATTTCACAGGAAGTGTGATTGTTGTAAATAATAATTCAGACAGCTTATACCATTTGTTTATTTTTCACCTGGCCTCTTCTATGAGCTTGAGCTCTTTTGCTAAACTTTTTATTTACTCATATGCTTATCAGGAATTACCAGAAAAGATTTGGGGTTAAGAAATATCTGTTACCTCGATAATCATAACAATATGATGTTAAGTTCTAATAAATAATTAAAATTGCAGTCCTAGACACGCCTATTAGAAAGTTAGCATCATTGAACAGAACAGTGGAGCAATGCTGAAATTCTTGATATGGAAAGAATTTAAAGCTAAGTTATTTTATTAAAAGAAAAGTTAATTACAATCTAAACAATGCTAGGAAGTAGCACTCCATGACAACAAAAGTTAATAGGAAAAGAAACGACGGAGTTCCTAAAAAAGGCACAACTGCACATTCTAACAAGAAAGTGGGGAGGAAGATCATAGAAGTCACCAGCTGGCTGTACAAAATGTCTAGTAAAAAATCTGAAAACAAAAAAAAGATATCAGAGCTGAAAAGAGGAATAGGCTACCTAGAAGAGACAGAATTTTAAAATTGTGTCAGAAAAATTAAGGCTCTGAAAGAACTAGGGCAAGCAAAGTGTGATATACAACCAAGATGGCTTGAATCTATGTATTCAAAATAAAGAAAAAGGAATCATCATACAAAATGCTCTGTGAAGATGAACAAGCAGAACAACTCAACAAGTCCTTTGGCTCACTCTATTCTAAGAGTGACTTAATACTAGCATGAATATAGATAATCTACAAATTCATTTAGTGACCAGTCAAAGTTACAACAGCACTGAAAAAAGTGATGACTATTTTTTACATTTATGACCATTGCAGCATCCCCATGGTCACATGATCAAAATTCAGATGCTTGTCAGCTCACTCATATTTATGATGGTTGCACTGTCCTAGGGTGATGTGATCACCGTTTGTGACCTTTCGACAAGCAAAGTCAATGGGGAAGGTAGATTCACTTAACAATCATGTCGCTAACTTAACTGAAGTGTTTCACTTAACAACTGTGGCAAGAAAGGTCGTAAAATGGGGCAAAACTAATTTAACAAATGTCTCACTTAGCAACATAAATTTTGGGCTCAATTGTGGTCGTACGTTGAGGACTACCTGCATATCTAATCATCTCTTTTTTTCTACAATGTCCTCATGATGGTGTTTTCTTCTCACTCCAGGTTATATTTGAGACATATTAAAGTCTTCCATAGCTGTTTCAAAGTGATATTAGGGCTTTCTCAATTAATCAATTAAGAAGCCACAATCATTTACCTGTAAATACATATTTTGACATATTTTGCTGACATTTAGTTGGTGCCATGGTCAAATGACCCACAGAGGGTGGGATCAACATAACATCTATTGGCCATGTTGTCTGGTGCCAACATGACACCACCATTACCTGTTCCAGCCCGTGAGCATCCAAGGATATTCTGCTTTGGGCAGCAGAAGATTCCAGATCTTTGTAACCAAATCAAATTTGGCCAAATAAAAAACAAAAGCAACCTCTAGATCAGTGGTTCTCAACCTTTCTAATGCCGTGACCCCATAATACAGTTCCCCATGTTGTGGTGACCCCCAAGTGGGTGTGGCCACCAATAAGAGGGAGTAAGACAGGTAGGGAAAAGGGAAAAAAATGGCAGACAGCGTGGTTTGGCGACCCCCGTGAAATTGTCGTTCGACCCCAAATGGGGTCCCGACCCACAGGTTGAGAACCACTGCTCTAGATGGCAATAAAAGATTTTGATTGTTTTTCCCTCATTTTGAGGGCATTCAGGTTTTCCCAGCTAAATTTTATCATTTGAGTAATTTGAGAATTCTGGAACTCTCTACTGTACTACATTTTAGCTTTTCCCCTAGGTTGATAGGTTCAAGTGTCTGGCAAAGTATTTCTTATTCATTTAGTCCCAGACCTGATACTTACATTCTGGAATTGCAGTTTCCATTCTTTTCCTCAGTGTAATTACTCAAATGTCATTGAAAGATTTTTGAGAATGACCATTTAAGCCAGGGGGTCTTCAAACTTGGCCCTTTTATGACTTGTGGACTTCAATTCCCAGAATTCCTCAGCCAGCATTACTTAAGTCCACAAGTCATAAAAGGGCCAAGTTTGAAGACCCCTGATATTTCTGGATTCCCTTAAAATCATTTTTTAAAAATGCAGTGGATAAAATCTTGCAGAATTACCAAGTCCCTTCCCTGAAAAGCTGAAAAATGTTGAGTGAAGATTTTGACACTGCTTTTAATTTATTTCTGCTTTCATGCCTGCCGCAGGAGCAACCTACAAATGCCCTCACAAAGCATTCATAGCTTCTGCACCACCAGCTGGGTCAGGCTTTTTGTGAACATCTACTGGTTTTCCTTAGCCAGTTTTTTTATTTTGAGTTTCACCTTTGCAAGTTGCTTTGAAAGGGGCTGTTTTAAAGAACAGTTAGAAATAATTTAATAATTTGTGAGCTCACAATAATTCTGAAAGAAGCTACCGTATATGATAAATTGAAAGCAAGTTTTTAGGCTACTATGTAAAAATATATTTACTAGATTTTGAAACATTTTTCAACTCATTTATGCCACTAGTTATAGCTCATCAAGGACTTTAGAAACAGGATATAGGTAACACAGCTCTATCCATCCTCTGACTCTTGTCTTCTTCATTCACTGCTACAAATTAGCATTTCTGCAAGGCATTAATACAAAACAAGCTATCTCAGGAAGAAACCTAAATTAGATGTATTACAGTTAGAAGTTATTTTTGTTTGCAAAACTGTATATTATTTGATCCAAAAACCATTCCCTGAATTACTATCATAGCCTTAAAACTTTAAGTAGAATTGGGATTCATGCATAGAGGAGAAATAAGAGGTGCAAGCATAAACAGATCCTAATAGCTGTGTTATAATTATTAAAACTGAGGTTTAAATTTGAAAGCATATCTCGGCAATCAGTTTAGGTATTAGTTGTGGCAATGTTATTTTATATTTTATAAAAGACCAAATCATAGACTCAGAGAACATTACTTGGAAGAAGCACCAAGGAAGAAAAAATAGTTCAGATAGGAAGCCTATTCAATTAGACCAGTGGTTCTAAACCTGTGGGTCGGGACCCCATTTGGGGTCGAACGACCATTTCACGGGGATCGCCAAACAGCGCAGTCCGCCATCCCCCCCCCTTTTCCTTAGCTGTGCTACTCCCTTTTATTCTATTGGCTTTTGAAAGCCAATAGAATAGACTCTCTTGAATAGAGTCTAATTCCATTGGCTTTCAAAAGCCAATAGGAATTATCTAGGCTGTCTCTGCCCTGCTGAGCCCGCCAAAAGTCCCATTCTGCAAACGGTGCTGCACCAGTTGAGCAGTCCTCGACTTACGACCGGTTGAGTAGTCCTCAACTTACGACCGGTTGGGGGTCACGGCATTAAAAAGGTTGAGAACCACTGAATTAGACTGTAATCAGTCTCCCACCTGTAAACTTGTAACATTTGACTTACCAAATGGGAGAAATCAAAAATCATGACTCAGATCTCAACTCTTTAGAGAAAAGAATCCTTTAGAAAAGAGCAAAATTCTTTATAGGATTTCTTTGTTAACCATAACTATATGCTAGAAAAATGTGACTTGCCTAAAATGATTCCAAAATGCAGGACCAGGTGATATCCCCAGCTACAGATACTCCAGCAACACTTTTTTTTTTTACTGTCTTTATGATGTTGCCTTCATCTTATCCTCAGCTCCTGAATGAGATAGCCCCAAGGCATTCTCAGCTGTTAAAATAATATTTTCCTCTTCTGACTTCATTCAAGATCAGCCTTAAAGTGGATAACAGTTCCTTACTCATTACACTACTCTGGAAAGAAATCAGGTGACTGAAGCAACTGGGAACAGAGGTCATAAGGTCAGGATTGGGATAAGATAGCAAAATCCAAACCAGCATAGTTTTCTGCTGACTCAAGGATAGGTGGATAACATTGTAAAATGTAGAGATGTGATCACATACTATTCCCACTTCAAATAATCTAGAATCCCTACAGAAAATATCCAAAAATCTAGCACACACACTGCCAAAGAGAAGAGCGGTAAGACAAGGCAACTTTCCAATAGTTTTATTTTGAGTTTTTGCTCTAAGTGAGAATGTAGTAACAACTACAAGAAGAAGATTTATTGCCTATTCCACCCTTGTATCTTTTCTACTTTTGAAGATGGGGGTTAATGGGTTATTTGTAATTTGTGCATGAACTTCATTTAGGTTAAATGTAGGTTAGATGCACAGGTTAGATGTAACCCTGAGGTTACGTGTCAGTATTTATCTCTAGAAACAGTGCAGGTAAGATAAGACAAATCTGGAGTAACACACAATATAAACTGAAGGGCCCCTTTAGGACTAGAAAGTCCAGAGTCTGCAGTAGTTTAACTACATCAATGTGAACAAAGTTCTTGTGTAACAAATAGGAACATTCAGCCTGGAATATTTTTCTAAACATATCCTTTTCCAGGCTATTTCAGAACTGGTCTCCTGTGTAATGGAGCAAAACCACAACAGTGTGGAAGATATCTCTGCCAATGGGTTTTCTGCCTCTCCTTGCCAGCCAAATCACTCTGAAATCCCTGCATCTGATGATGACAAAGCTGGCAGCACATTACTTTTCTCTGGAATAATTTTGGGGGTTATAGTAATCACCTTCACTGTGATTGGATGGGTGAAATATGAAGGTGTTATTCACTTTGAATGGACTCGATTGCTTGGACCCACTCTGCTGTTAATGGGTGTGACATTTTTGCTGATTGCTGTATGCAAATTTAAAATATTCTCCTGCAACTCCTGCAACCAGAATGAAGAAAGGTCACTTGATACTGAAAGAACATATAATGGGCTTTATCCTGCAATTAGGCAGCCCATCACTCTTCATGGAGCTGCAGTGGTTCCTTATCTGCCTTCTCCAACCCAGGAAAGGGTTGCTACCAATTCAGCCAATTTGCAGGAAGTATTGAGCCATTCTGAATTTCTCCCTGACTCCACATCAATAATTCCTATTCTTAATCATTCTCATTCTGATAACGTCACTTCCATGGGCAGCTCAGCTTTTTCTGAAGAGAATTATTCTGCTTATCTTACATTGGACACCATAAGTGAAAGATAAGTTATTTGGGAATATTATACTTCAGGGTAAACTACAAGATCCATATTATTAAGGAAGATATTAAGGAAGTAGAGTCGGTATCAGTCTTTGGGTAAAATCCCTGTCACTGCTTTAAGTGAAAGCATTGCCTGAAGCTTCAACTATAAAGTTGAAGCTATTGCTATTCCACTTAAGTAATGCAGCTTTAATTTTCCATGTGTTGGTGTTTTTCTCAAGTACATTTCTCTTTTATCTTGAAAGAACTTTGTTTTAGCCCAATGTACATAATAATTTAATCAAAATAAAAGGAGTGGATTACTGGGTGTATAATCTATTATCACAACCTGACCTTCATGGATTTCAGACCCAGAGTTTATTTTTGGAGCTTTAGAACTTATAAAGTAAAGAGAAGGTTGCATCTTACACACAAAACAATTATATCCTCCAATTTTCTTATAATGGTATGATGGAAATTATCATTTTATGGCGCAACAGTGTATTTCAATAATATGATCTGAATACTACTTAAATGATGTTTGGTTATATATTGAATTTGCTGCAATAATTAAAGTACCAGCTGTTAAATAACACATTTTCAAACAAAAGCATAAGGATAACAATACTGAGACACACTAATCTCTATTGACCTTTCTGCATCATCAAGCTTTTGTACAGTAAGTGCACATTTGTCTCTCACTTGCGTTTTGCAGGGAGAAATGCAGGCACGTTTTGGACATGCATATAAAACCCACCCTAACTACAAATGTCCAAGACCCCCTGCCTGTTCCCATCATTCCATATAACAAAATACACTTGTGATATGTTTTGAAATATCTCTTTTTATTCATATCTCCTTTGTTTGTTTTGCTATTGTTGCGTCTTATAAAATGCCTCTCTCCCTGCTCATCCACCCATAACATTTCTAGGTCAACTAACAGTCTTGAAGAAACTGAAGAGATATTGGATGAAGATCTTACCTCCTTACCTCCTCCTTATGAGAAACTATTCCCACTTTTGCCATAAACAGAGCTGCTTAATATCTCCATAAAGACTGCAGTTACTTCAATAAGACCACCATACTGTATGTATATAATCTTAATAAGTATAAACCATATACATGAATTTTACTGACAACTATTTTTGCTGAAAACAGTTCTTCATTCATCAGGCAGCTGAACTAAATGCAAGTGGACATATTCCTTCTATGTGTGTAACATTTTGCATTTGCATCTCTAAAATCACCCTGCCATTCCAGTTCACCTATTCCCCCTGCCCCTGGGTTCTTGAATAATATGCAAATGCATATTCAGTTTTTATTTAAACCTGGGCTATGTGTGAAATCCAGATCTTTTTTTGAGCATGAGTAGTTCGAGGAGGGACCAGTGCTTTTTACCCCAAGAAGATATAAAGAAGCAGGAATGAGCACATGAGGATACTTGTATCCTATTTTAGGCTTTACCAAGTCAGCAAATGGAGAATCAGAGACAAGATAATACTCACATGTTACATTATTATTGTAGTTCTTGAGCCAAATAGAAGGAAGGAACAAGAGACAAGACAACCCATGAGTTAAAAGCATTCTTTTAAAAATTGTACTTAAAAATGTACAGCAATCAATACCAAGCTGATATTAGAAAAACACTGTCTAGAGAGGTGCAAAAGATCAGGCGGCAGAAAGAAGTTGAAGAGTGAGAGCTGAACAAGCAAGACAAGATGACTAATGAAAATTTGTTCCAGTAGCTGCTCAATGAAGACCATATAATGATTCCTTTACTTCCTGGCTTCAGCAAGCCTTGGACATGAGAGCTCCACAGAGACTTGTTCAAGGTGGTCAGGGGTTATTGGTCAGGCCCAGGCACTGCAAAGTGGGGCTCCAGATAAGCTTCTTTTGCATTTTGCCTTATCCTTTGATGGGAATTCTAAGGGGTGTTGGCATACTAGGTAAGTTTTAGTCCCATTTAAATATATGAGAATGATCAACAACTGAGGAAGACCCAGACCACCCATAAGGGTGAAAAGGGATGTGTGTGTATGTGTATAATCATTTCTTCTTCTTTTTTTGAGGGAGGGAGGGAGAACTTTGTAGTTTTCCATAAAGATATCACTGGTAGAGGTGCAAATTATGTGGTCTTCTGGAAAAATATCACTAATTTAAAGCTTTTAAAAATACAGTTTACTTTGTCACTTTATTGGCAGTGTTATTGTAGGATTCAGTCAAACCTGAGATATTTAGGAAGTGAATATGATTCTGGCTGGTGATGAAACATTCATTTTTAAAATAACATTCTAAATAGCAAGAAAAAAAGGTTGACCTAGCTCATTTTGATGGATGAAAAAGATGGGTGATGGTGCAGAGGCTGAACCTCTCCCATAACCTCTCCCATCTGTACAATTGTGTTTGATTCTTGAAGACTCTCTGGACAAGACTGCAATTTTCTATGCAAATGGTTTGCATTGCCTCCTTCCTAGGGCTGAGAGAGAATCTCTGGCCCAAGTTTATCCAGTTGAATTTCTGCTTAAGGCAGGAACAAGAACTCACAGTCTCCCAGTTTGCATCCTGATGTAACCACTATTCCATAGTGCAGTGATGACGAACTTTTTAGAGACCGAGTGCCCAAACTGCAACCCAAAACCCACTTATGCATCGTTGGGTGCCGGGTGGGTGTGGCCCATTGGCTGGGTGTGGCCCATTGGGAGGGCGTGGCTGTGGTGGTAATGGCAGACTGGGTGGGGCTACAAAGTTCAATCAATCAATTCCAACTTTGCAATATCTTTTTTTTCCCGCGAGAAGTTGAAATTGATTGATTGAACCTTATTTTTTTGTACAAGGCGGCAGAGGCCTAAAGCGAAAAGGTTTTATAAAACCCAGCTGAAGGCCTAGGACTGGGCCTACGGTGCACATGCCCACAAAGAGGGCTCTGAGTGCCGCCTCTGGCACCCATGCCATAGGTTCGCCACCATTGCCATAGTGGTTCTTCCCAAAGTTTAAGGTTTTGTGAAGTTGCTAAAGGTTAGAGCAGAGTGCATACGGTAGGAATTGGGGTTGGGGTTTAAGTTTGGTTTGAGGCTATTTTCTCCCATTCTTGTTACTTCAGCTGGGCGGGTGGGAGCAGGGTATTGTTTAGATTTCAATTTGAGAGAAACCAAAGTATGCCAAGTGTGCATGTGTGTGTGGGTAAAATAAAGAAATTTGAGTTGAAACAAACACATATGAAAAGTAATCAGAGATCAGTAAAAGAAAAAAATATCAACACCCAGATATGAGTATTTCACTTCTCCTCATTGGGGTTCACCTCAGATCAGAAGGTGGCATTTACAGAGATACTCGAGGAAAAATTTCCCCAGAGCCTGCAACATTCCAAATATTACTAAATTCCATCTTCCTTCATTCTTAACTATTGCCCATGCTTCTGCTACTTGCCATTCACCAACATCTGGGAATCCTATATTAGGAACCAATGGAGTCCAGTCTCTTTCATTGCTCCCTATTATTAGCTTATTTAATCTTTAAGGCCATTGTCAGCACCCAGATGTTACCTGGGTTTTCTAATCTCCTGCCTCTTGTTATCTTTACAGTGAAGTGGAACAGAGATTAACACAAGCCAACACAAGTTCAAGTTTAAAATAAAACCAGTTTGCTCAGTTCTTTTTAACAGTAGTTTATGAAACTTTGTGCAGGAAAACACTCAGCAAACAGATTGGAAACTCTTCTTCCTGTGCTTTCTTTCTCTTTCCATTGGCATTTCACGTTCTGGAATATTCCAATATTCAAAATTCTGTCACCAAAATTTTCCATTTGTAGGCATTTAATAAATAGCTGAATCCATATTTGCAAATCATAATGACACCACAATCCTGGCAAAACTCTTGTTAGTTAATTTAATCTTCCTAAATTTAAAAACCAATAATCTGCAAACCACCACTGATGTATTGTTGCTCTACAATTGCTATAATTTATGTCATTAAAGATCCCAAATCCTCTTTTTTCTCTTCTGTTTTGCCCAGCACCCCCTTAATATTTGGCAGACCCCTGCCTGTGAAAGAAGCCTGTTTTGCATTAGTCAGTAATACATTGAATCATCCCTGCAAAATGATTTATTATGGATTACAAATTCTTATATGGCATTTTAAGTTAATGATTAGACAAGCAATACATCATTGGTGTGATTGGTTGCATATGGCTCTGATTTTAACTTTCTGTATAGTCAGGAGATTACCACAAAATCTTCTTGTTATTACAGTTCAAAATCATTTGCTGTCTATAGTCATACTAGTCCCACAGAAGGAAACTGCTCCCCAAATACACATATTTCACATCCACTGAGTGCTTTCATGGGTTCTTCCCACCCCCACCCCGAAGATGACAAAAGCTGTAATAAACATGTGAATCCAGCATTTCTAAAAGCATCCCATTATGCAAAGCCAGAGAATTTAGAGGAATCTTCATCAACTTCATATGGATTGGAGCTGTTAACATCCTGCATTCCTAAAGCCCCTACTGGCTGAAAATCTTGGAATTTCAGAATTTTGCAATCACATTACAACTGGAGGGCACCAGATTGGGAAAAAATGGCTTATAACATAGGCAGAAAGGAACCAATTAGTTTTATAATATTTTATTTAGCAACAATTTGCCAAAGTATGTTAATCTTCTACAGACTTTACTACTTAGTAAAAACTTGGGAAAGTACATCGATGAAAAATTTGCTTCCAACAACATTCACATGTGTCAATAGGGATATAGTATTATTCAATTTTCTCTTTTCTCCTGCACTGTTAATGACTGGAAAGCTTGGAGTTGAATAACATCATCTTTAAAGTCTAATGTTAAAGTGTATCTTACATGTTGCCCTAATTCTCAGTTAAGCAATCTACATCTGGATTATAGCATATCAAATATCACAAATTCATCCCTGCATTGTTGCTAAGATGTCTTGAAGCCATCTGAAGTTTTTGAATGTTACTTGTTTGCCAATAATATAAGCCATATATTAATAAACCCAAAACAACATCCAGAGAACAAATTGATAACATAATCACTTGAATCTACTCCCAGAATAATTAATGATATATTGATGTGAAGTGGAGGCAAGCCAGTTTTGGACCACTATTTCTAAAATCATAAGAAAGTGGTCAGGGATCATGGCAATTCCCTAAAGTATCTTGAAGGCACCAAGTTCAACACATGGAAGATGAAAAGTCTAAAAGAATTAATGTTACTATAAATATTACATGGTCAGGCTAAGTTATTGCTTAAAGTACTGCTTCTTAAACTTAGCAACATTAAGCTGGGTGGACTTCAATTCCCACAATTCCCCAGCCAACATGTCAAGGTTGAGAATTACCTTAAATGAGTTTGGGTCTCTGGCTGGTTTTAAAATAAACAAGCAGAAAACATCAATGTTGATTAAGAATATGATCCTACAGAATGGTGATTATACTGACTAGAAAGTCTGGTTTTAGGGTTGAGAAAAAGGTGAGATACTTGGGGGTTATGTTAACAAACACAAAATTGTTTTAAAATAATTATGTACCTCCCTGGAATGGCATTAAAAAAAGATTTACTAAGATGGGACAAGTGCACTTATGACTATTGGGTAGAATCTCTGTAATTAAGATGAATGTTTTACCAAAGATCCTTTTCCTGTTTCAAACACTACCGATATTTGCAATTGATATTCCATTCAAACAATGGCAGAGGGATATTTCAAAGATCATATGGCAGGGGAAAAAAACCAAGAATTAGATATAGGCTATTGCAAGATGTTAAGGAAAGAGAGGGTTTAGGTCTACCTCATCTGAAATTGTATTTTGATGCCTGATGTCTGGTTTGACTAAAAGAATGGGCGAACTTTCAGAGTAAGAGGTTATTGGACTTAGAAGACCATGAATTAAGGTTTGGTTAGCATGGTTACTTGTGGTGTGATAAAGTTAAAGTAAATGTTGACTTTAACAATCGTTTGTTAGATGTGCCATTTGAGAGTTTGGGATACAAAAAGGTTCTCTACAAAGATGCCGCTTTTTTAAAGAAAAGAGATGAGGCCGAATTGGTGGACTTATGGTAAAATAATATCCTTTAATTTGGGTGAGCCTACCCTTTAAATCAAGGAAGAATTAGAATCAGTAGGTCATGTCTGCCATTGGTTTAAATATATACAACTGAAAAAAAGATTTAAACAAAAAGAATCATGGGCTTAGTTTTTGTTAAAAATGAATTGGAAATCCTACTGTGTGGTAGTGATGAACATATAATTGCTAAAGTTTATAAAATGTTATTGAATTTAAATCTGGAAAATGAACGTGTAAAACACTGTATGATTCAGTGGGCAAGGAACTTTGGGCATAATGTAATGCTTGAACAATGGACGAATATGTAGAATAAAAGTTTAAAATTTATTTTAAACTATAACTTAAAAGAAAATTTTGATAAGATAATGTATCATTGGTATTTAACACCAGATAAGTTATCGAGAATGTATAAAGGCTTTTCAAATGAATATTGGAAATGTAGATGTAAAGAAGGGACTTTTTATTATTTATGGTGGACGTGTGATAAAGCAAAGAAAAATTGGAGTAGAATTCAAATGTTAATACAGAAATTTTTTTAAAGTGAATATAGAAAGAAAACCAGAGATTTTTCTCTTGGAGCTAATGGACAAAGACTTGGGGGGGGGGGGAATTGGAAATTTGATGTTATATATGTTGACAGCAGCAAAATTACTCTATGCTTAGAAATGGAAGACCATATCGATCTCTACAATGAGAAATGGCTGCAAAAACTGATAGAAGTAGCAGAGATGGCTAAATTGACTGTTTTGATTAAAGAAAAAAAAATGCAAGTACTTCTGGAAACCACTTCTGGACTTCATGCTTGAGGTGCAAAAAAATTTTTTTTTGATTTTGGGTTTTATCGATTAGATAGAATTGTTATAATCGAAATGGCTAGTTATATTATTTTGTAAAAGTAAAAAGTTGAAGTTTGATATATATATTCTATTTACTGCACCAAAGGAAGTTGGAAGTCAACACTTTTCTTTTTTCTCCTTCCCTTCCCCCACTTTTCTACGCCCTTTCCCTTTCCTTATTCTTCCCACTATTTACTTTTGTATTTTCTTTATATTGTATACTATAAACTAATAAAAAAATTGGGGGAAAAAAGAGAATTACGGGTTTAAAGCAAAGTACAAGGTGATTCTTCTTAATCCTCTGTGCAGATCCTGACAACATATCCTTTAAAGCCCATGACATCACTGTCCATTACAGCTGATGACAGCAGACTACCTTAAGGAATGCTGGATTGTCCTTGCAATTGCACAGATCTAATTTCCACTTTTCTCTTTTTCTCCACGTGCATTTTTGCTGGACTAATGGTAAGACTGGCTCTTTTTGTCTTGAAAACACACACTGTTTTCCAGCAGACTAGGATTATGACCATTACTGTTTGACATGGCAGTTTTGTTATATGTGACTGATATGAGCATCTTTTTACATCAAGAATGGGACTCCAAGTGGAACTTTTCCTCCTTACTAGCATGCAACCAAGTGCAATGTTTTCCTCTATCTTTGCTAAGTGTGATTGGCTAAATTTGGTGCCTGAAGGCATTTCTTGTTAGTAGTTGTGAGCATGGATTTTCTGGTGCTTCATCCAATCTTTCATGAGATTGGACTTTGACCTTTATTCCCATTAAAGATGGACCACAGGAGGCTAGAATGTCTTGCACAATCCTTATTTGCATTCTACACTTTTAATAGCAAGTAATGCATGTTATATATATGATCCCACATAATATAGTGACCCCAGCTAAGAAGACTTGCAAGTATCAGAATTACAGGCAAGGGAAGCTGCCTAGTAACTGATCAGGGCTATCAAACCTCATAGGGTTCATTCTTATTGGTACTGATTCTTGAGGGTTTCATGCAAAGAACTGTTTCTCACCATGACATGCAACTTTCAACCAGAGGTCCCTAGGATCCTTCTGCATGCAAGCAATTATTCTGCAACTGAACAAAATCCCATTAAGAATCTTTTGGCTTCTAATGCACAGACACATTAAAAAAATCCACAGGCTTATGCAATAGCACTGAGTTCGCTTCTCCATCCCTTGACTTTTAAGATGAAGCATGAAAGCATGAATCCATAAATTCTTTTTTATTTAGTTGTCTCATTGAAAAATGTAACCAACAATAATTGATTGCAAAAAGGAACTTGTAATGGTAAGTTATTCTTCCCCAGATATACAGTAATGCCACTAAAATGCTGTCCTTTGACATTTATTAGTGAGGATGTTCAGTTTGATCCACAGTGAGGATGTTCAGTTTTCCCTTTAAGCAAACAAGGTGCAATTGACCCACTGCTACCTTTTGCTTGGTGTTACAGTCAGATGAGCTCCAGTGGGTGAGATGAACCAAGCACCTACAACCACTTTAGGTTGATGCAGTGTGTCTCTTCCCCTCTTTTTGGGACAATTCTGCTTTGGGCAACAGAAAGTCAAATTCTTTCAAAGTGGACTCTTCCCCTGACCCTACTAGGACTCCAAAGAGATTCACCTGTTTGGAAACCTGGATCCACCTGAACAGCAGCTAATGGTGGTGGATGGAGAGCTGAACAGTGAAGCTGGAGAGAGAACAAGGTGCTTCTTTCCTGCTGCTTCAGGGCACAATCTTCCCCATACATATCAGTTGTTGTTTAGGGTGCTTTGGGACAGTTCTAATCCACTTCTGGAATAAGCCTGTACTCAAATAGTGCCTGCCAACCTGTTTTGGTCTCGCACAACTGTTTTGCATGGGAATCCAACAATCAGCTTCTTTTGGACAGGGGTTCACTAACTATATCACTGTTTCCGCATAGCGTTATTCAATAATGCTATTCCTGAAGCATTCATAAACCCCTGTCCGTAAGAAGGCCAAGATAGGCCATCCTTTTGAATGCCTTCAGGCCCTCATTCTTCAAGTTACAAATTCTTTAACAAGAGTTGATAGAAAGAATTCAGCAGCCTCTTGGACACCACTAGGTGGCAGCTGCGGAGGGCAAAAGGCAGAGCAGCCTCAGTAAGGCCCATAGCACTCTCCGCTTCTCTCTGTCTCTGTTCTAGGGCTTGTCTGAATGGCTGCCACTGAGCAATAACGATGCACGTTATACTTGTCAAGGCAGTGATAATTTGCTACTACAGTATATACAATGTGCATTTCCTGAGAGATATGGGCATACATGGAATGGAGAATATCGTCAAGCATTGCCAGCCATACCCCTACAGTGGATTATGTTCAAAACAATTAGTTTTTCTTTCCTCTGCTTACATTTGTGCAATATAATCCCATGCACATGTTTACTGAGAACTAAATTCCATTCAGTTAATAGAATTTATTCATCAGTTATAGGTGCAGGAGATTTTAGTTCTAGGGTAGAAAGAGAAAAGAACATGCTATGCTCAACATGAACCCGTTATCTCCTGATCTTTTCAACACTGGGTGTCTTCCTGATAATCCAATAACTTTGATCTTAATAACATTGTCTCTCCTGATTAATACTAGGGTGACAAATACCAAGAAATTCAAAACTGTGGGCTGAGATTCCTGAACCACAACAGTAGCAAAGTGTAAGTTTACAAAATGTAATGTATTGGCAAAAACACATGACTTTTGGAAATCACCAGAATAATGTTTAGCAAGTGAGATTTTGCAGGTTTTAAAAGAAGAACATTGATTTATTCAATAAGAGTGAAATATAAGCTTCCACCTCCATTCTGGTTCCTAGAAAGCCCCTATATCCAATTTCTAGGCCTATCTCCTCAATTCAATTAGCCTCTGACAAATGCAATTTACAGAGGGAATGATGGAATTCTTTCCGGTAAACAGACTTAGAGTGTCCTATTTGAAAAGAGGTAAGGGGAGAAAGGAAAAGAAAAGGGTGGTTCTGCTCCATGTATTAATCTGCGATCCAGCTGGCTTCATCTCTCGCTCCCCAAATCGGATGTGGCTCTCCTAATGAAGCTCGCATGCCATTGTATACATTAAGCTGCAGAGTGTAATTTCGTTTTGATGAATCCACGGTCCCCATCTGATCTGCATTTGCCTACAAGGAAGCCGGAACCCCACATAATGTGCGCGTGCGTTGTTCCTTCCCGCCACCCTCCTCATTCTCCGAATCTACATTTCGCAGGCAACCGCCGACCGAAACTAGCGGCGATTGCGGGGCTTGGCGCTGGCCGCCTCTCTCAAGGAAGAAGGAGCCCCCCCTCCCTGCCGAGTGCCTTTCCACCTGGCGGGACCTGGTCGCTCACTTTTCCACAGGCTGCCCAGATGCCGTCTCGAAGGGTCGCTGGTGGGCGTGGAAGGGACGCCTCGTTTGCCAGCCCTGCCCTGCCCTGGCCACCTTGGCGGATCAGGCCAGAGACGAAGTTTCCGCTGCTTTAAGCATCCTTCCGTTATTTGCAGCGGTTCTCCTTAAAACCGCCGAAACCTGGGAGAAGTTGGGTAGTTTTGTACAATTTTGAAGAGACGCCGCGCTCGTGCTGTATAGACTAGACTAGACTAGACTAGACTAGATAGACTAGACTAGACTAGACTAGACTAGACTAGAATAGAATAGAATAGAATAGAATAGAATAGAATAGAATAGAATAGAATAGAAGGTCTTATATTCCAGCCCCCTGCTCAAGCAGAAGAATACCACCTCAGACAAGTGACTGTTTAGTCTCTTCTTAAAAATCTCCTGTGATGGAGCGCCCATGATTTCTGGAGGCAAGCTGTTCCACTGGTTAATTGTCCTCACCTTCAAGAAATTTCTCCTTAATTCCAGGTTGCTTCTGTCTTTGATCAGTTTCCAACCATTGTTTCTCGTTCTTCCCTCTGATGTTTTGGTGAATAACATGAACCCCCCCCCTTCTTTGTGGCAGCCCCTTGAATATTGGAATACTGCTATCATGTCTCTCCTATTTCTTCTTTTCTTTAGACTAGCCAAATCCAAATCCTGCAGCCATTCTTCGTATGTTTTAGTTTCCAGGCCTTTGATCATCTTAGTTGCTCTTCTCTTAATTTTTTTCAAACTCTCAACATCTTTTTTGCGATATGGTGACCAAAATTGGCTGCAGTATTCCAGGTGTGGTCTTACTAGGGTTTTATAAAGTGGTACTAATACTTCGTGTGATCTTGATTCTATGCCTCTGTTTATACAACCCAGGACTGTATTAGATTTTTTGGTTGCTGATGCATACTGCTGGTTCATGGTTAAGTGATCCGTCCACTAGGACTCCAAGGTCCCTCTCACAGCTGCTGTTTTTGAGCCAGGTCTCACCCAATCTGTATTTGTATCTTTGATTTTTCCTGACTAAATGTAAAACTTTGCTTTTCTCCACATTGAAACTCATTTTGTTGGATAAGGCCCATTGTTCAAGTTTGTCAAGATCTTTTTGGATCCTGAGTTTGTCTTCTTGGGTGTTGGCTACTCCTGACAGTTTGGTATCATCTGCAAATTTGATGAGTTCCCCTTCAAGGCAAGGCAAATGCTTTCAGGGATAATTACAACAGGAAAAGTGTAATTGGTATCCAGATATGGCATATTAAGATCACAGAAATAGGTTAAAGACACAGCAAGAATGATCCAGTTAGGATAGGAATTTACCATAACTGAGATGTTTACAAATTATTAAAAATAAAATGTGATCTTGAGAAAGGAAGGACTTTAAGAAAGGTGCGGAATTTGAAATATTCATAGAGAATGATCACGTATTAGAATAAATATATAAACTCTTATTAAATATTATATAAAGTTTATTAACAGCAGCCTGCATAGTATATGCCCAGTGTTGGAAGGGTGAAAACATACCTACAAACGATATGATCATACACAAAATTCTAGAATGCGCGGAAATGAATAAACTTACACTAGAATTAAAAGACAAGGAGGCAACAGAATTTTATGAAATATGGAACAAATGTTATAATTGGCTAGAACAGAGAAAGAGAAAGATATGATTACTGATGTAAATAAATTGTAAATAATATATATGAGATGTATAACACAGTTCTGTTAAAGGAAAAAAATGTATTTTTTCATTTTTTTTTGTTGTATAGTGAAAAAAGAATAAATAAAAATTAAAAAAAATAAATATTATATAAAGACAGAACAAGTCAAAGTTTGCATGATAAAGTGATGCAAGTTTTTAAAGAAACAATAATGATACAACAATAGGAAGAATTTTTTTAAAAAATCAATAAAATTCACCCTAAATTATAACCTAGGGGAAAATGGATAAAAATGTTTTACAGGTGGTAGATAATTCCACCAATATTTTTTAGAAGTAAATATAATAAAAATGTTAGAAATTTATGATAAAGAAGGAACACTTCATCATATGTGATAGTATCAAATAGTCATATATTGGAAATTAGATATTTCACCAATCACATCAGGTTGGGAACTTTAGAGAATATGCAGTAATGGCAAAACTAACGATATATATATTCATAACAAAAGTTTAAAACAAGAATGGATCCCTTATGTGTCATGTACCATATCACAAGACAAACTTAGACATCTAGAACATGATTTTTAGGGGGGGAAAATCAAACTAGACTAAAGGATTCAAGTAGAAAGCAGAAATATTTCCTAATATTTTGGTTGCAATCCACAGGATATAATGGGAAGGAAGTGTATAATTTGTGAGCAAGTAGTTTTTAATAATAGTGATTTTAACTTTCAAATATATATTTATTTTTTCTTTTCATTTTCCTTATTTGTATATTAATCTAGCAACCTTTTACGTTTTAAAAGATTAATTGTAATTCGTAGTTTTGTAATTTTATTGAATTATCCATACCTGTTATTCCTGATATTTGTATTTTGCACAGTTTAAAATGCCAAAATTTTGGTCATAAACAGGATTTTATATATGTAATTCAGTTTTTAAAAATATATAACAGTATTTGCAGCAACATTTATGATGAGCCATTTCTAGTGAGGATGGATTCAAAGCTAAATATTCAGGAGTGTTGCAGTGCAGTTTGTTTCAACAATAGCTTCTAGATTACTGAACCATGATTTATTCAGTTCAAATTTCTGTTTGTAAGACATACTGAAACACAAGAAAGAAGTGGATTCATACTGAACTAAAATGTGGATGAGTAGTTTGTGGTTCATACATTCATTAGCATGTATTCAATAGAACAAACCACAGACCTGTCGTGTACATTTTAGTCTAATTTTTGTGCAAATACAGGGAACATTCCCTGTTTTCAAAAGCTTCAATTGTGCAATCCTAGTTCAGTTTGCATTGCTGTATTTCAGCTCATGAAATGACAGAATTGGTCCAAAATGACCGAAATACTCAACTCAAGATTTGGAAGAATCTATAGTCCTTCTTTAAAAGGAAGAATTGTCTGATCCTAATGTTTTATGAATTTCATACATTCAAATCCAGTGCATAAATAGCTTTAAAAATGTTTCCATAAATTAAAAAAACCTCAAAAATCAATATCTGAAAATTGAATCTGTACTTTTTTGAGAGCAATAGTTAGAAAATGTTTTGGGTAACCTCAGATGATAGCCACCAAGTGTTGATAGAAAGCAATTTGATTAATTTAAGACTTCTCCACTGACGTATCAATGTGCTTTTATTGATCCTAAACATCTTGGGTTTTTAAATTTTTTCTTCCTTCAATATAAATAATAATAATGGATTATTTAATCTTTCTTTGGCCCAAATTTAATGTTTTGATATTTGATGCCACCTCTTCATAAATCAGAATATCTGTTTTTATGTTCTGTCCATCTGCCAAGATTTCTAAACACACCAATATTTGTGATGCATTCAGTATTTTGGAACAGCAGTCATATGCTTGGTATGTGCTTTGCGTGGAAAAGCTCTCAGACTCAATCCTGTTACTGTTGTTGTTTTAAAGAAATGCTTTTCAAATTTGGTAACTTTAAGATGTGTGGACTTCACAACTTCCCAGAATTCCCAGGAAGCATGAGTGGACAAAAGCTTCAAAGAAACAATCCAAATGAGGAATTCACAAAAGCCAAAGGCTGTTTCCCAAACATTCGCATGCTTTGACCACTTTCTTCAGGAAGTGGCTGCTTCTAAAGGTGCTTCCTGGAAGTATTCTCACTAGGACTTTGTGGGCTGACCTGGATGGAACTGGAAATGAAGCTTTGTTAACATCAGGCCAACTGGGTGAAGCTTTGTTAACATCAGGCCAGGTGAAGGTTTGTTAACATCAGGCCAGGGATCTATTATAGCCTGGTTGCCTCCAGGGTGCCTCTCTTCTTCCTCTTCTTGATGCCTGAAGATGTCTCACTTCATCTACCCGTTCTGTTTGCCTGCCCAGCTGTCAAAACAGGGGGTGTCTCTTTCATTCCAACTCACAAAGTACTAAAAGGAAAGGGAGGGGTGCTTTAATGCCTGTGTTTGGACACAAGCAATTATCCCTAATTATTGTTTTTATTTTGAGCTTGCCCTTCCTGCTGGAGAGCCAACAGATGAACATGCTCTATCCTTCCCAGTTGCTTGATCTCAGTGGATTTTGCAGGGCAAGTCAGCAGGGGAGGAGGAGGGGAAAGGCTTGGTGGCTTTCATCTCAATGTGAGTTTAGGGCTGATTCAAACACTTTGTGATGGGAGAATTAACCCCAGGAGCCAGGGCTTTCAATGGCCTCTGATAAGAGATTATGCGGGTTGGTGGCAAACTTTTCTTGGCCAATGGTTTTCAAAGCCTTTGGAGCTGTTAAATCAAAGCACTATTCAATTGGGACAGACCCCTTACTCTGACCCTCTCTTTTCTCCTGTTCACTGGTGGCAAGATGCAACTCCAGCAACTTTCCACTCAGACCTTCCCTACTTAGTGCCGCCAAAGAGAAACAATAGTCAGAAAGCCAGAAACAGGGAAGTCTCTCATTTTAATAAAAAAGTAATTATATTCATTATGCAGCCAACCTCATAGTCAACATTTTCTCCTTAATTAATTTGCTTTAATTGTAGACTTACATGTTAAAAGCAGGGATGGAGATAACCTTTTCTGTCCCCTCATTGTTTTGAGAAACTGTTGAATTCAGTATTTGAAAAACCATTGAGTTACATTTGGATAGATAAGGTCTTCTGGCTGGAATAGTTTTATCATTATCAAATGTCATCTGGGAGACAATCAAACAACATTCTCAGCTAATACTGATCAATCTTTGTAAGATAAGACAAGTTGTACCACTCTTGCAGTACTGAATGACATCTCTTAGTCCTGCATTTCATGGTAGGAAATTCTAAAATGAAGCTTCCAATAGCATAAATGTCTCTGTTAGGTAGGCCTAGGGAAGCTAATACCTACCAATGTACACTACAATTTCAATTATTCCCCAGTCAGCACAACTAAGCTGACAATGCCTGGAATAAGAGCAAAAAACTTCAGGCTCTTTTGTATTACCGTTTTTAGAGTATCTAGACTTTTTTCCACTAGATGAAGAATCCTTTTGTTTTCCAGAAGGATGTCATTGTATGTATGCGCTTGTGTGTGGCATGGCTTCAATTTTATTCATCATTATTTTATTTTCCTTACCATAATTTTGTCTCATTTTGTAGTACTTTATTTCATTTGCCACTCTGAAAATATTGATGGTAAATATATAAAGATAAATAAACCATAATTGTTTCTTAATAAAGCTTCTGAATTGACCTGCAAGTAAAAAAACAATAAAAAGCTAATTCAATGGGATCCTTGAAGCTTTCAAATATGTTCAAAAGAGACACATACCGTCGTTAGTTCCCCCAATGGTGCAAAGTTGGATGGCATATGGTCTGCAACTGATGTTCTAATTATCTTCCTTAAATTCTCACTTCTCACAGTTAATTACTTGTGATCCACAATAAACCATTACTGTTATTTATTACTTCTGCTTACATTAGATCTTATATTTCCTCCAGAAGCTCAAAATGTTGATCATAGCAGTTCCTCAGATTTAGGGAAAACATTTCCTTGCCTGAGCTCCAGATGTGGATCATACCCACTGCTTTTGATGTTAATTGTTGATTTGTCTTCAGTCAGGAATATATTCTCCAAAACTGTGCGCCAGAATACTCTGGTTAATTCATGAACAGCAATGCAAAAGACTCATTATAGAGTAGTATTATAAGTCCAAGAGACACTGCAGCATTACTATAGATTCTGTGTTAAAAACCCTCTAAGAAAGAATATATCAGTTGGCAATGAAGATGAGATTGTGGCACATTGCATAAGCATGGTGCACTCTAGTCTTGTTGCTCCCTAACCTCTGAATCAGTAGTGGGATTCAAATATGTGAACAACCAGTTCTCTGTGTGGATGCCACTTACGGAAGTCCATTCTGGGCCTGGGCAACAAAAAATTAGCTACCGGTTCCACCAAAGTGGTGCAAACTGGCTGAATCCCACCATGCTCTGAATAGTTAAGTTTTCTGGCAAAATAGTTGCCCTTGAAGCTGGACAAGAAGAGACTCTCCAGAGAGCTATAATGGAATGGTGCCTTGCTTGGGAGCTCAAGTAAATGATGTTTTCCCCAAGCCCATTAGGGAAAAAAAACTTTTTGGGGATAACTATTTCACCCCAAAGGAAGTGAATGTAAGAGAATGTCTTGACTTTGGGCACAGAATACATCCATGCAATGAATGAATAAATGCATACATTAATGCTTTTAGGGAATCATGTGAGTATGACAACTTAAGAGACAGATTCAGTTGAGATCAAGTGATGGAAAAGTGTATCACAAAATAGGTGGAATACTATAAACATCTACAGCAGGGAGATCTAACATTGGATAAAGCATTTATCTTGGGTTTATTTTATTACTTTATTTTATTATTTTATTTTATTATTTAGGTTCTTTGCCAACGTTAAAGTTGTCCTGGATGAGCAAACAAGGAGCAGAGTCATGATTTGGGGATCCTTTTGATGTCATGGTTCCTGCAAGTAAAAGCCATGGCCAGAGGGACCTACATACAACAGTCTACATACCTTCTGGCTCCCATTGTTGGGAGTGTATATCAATTACTGGTTTGACAGATTCTGCATCAGTTGCTGATTGGTTTCTGAGTACAATTTGAATACAATTTGTCAAAAGACAATGAGCTCCATCCTGCAAGAGTGTTGTCTCATATATGGACTCAACTGCTTATGCAACAACTATAGAAGAATTCTAAAGAAATTCCTTAAAGGAAGACTGAATGCCACTTTCTTCTTCAAAAGGTTATTTGTCCCAGTTGAAGGAAACAAAACCTAATTCAAAATAAGGAGACATTATTTTTTAAGACCCAACTCCTTGGAAGCCAGCTACCAGTGGCTACCTTATGAAATGTATTTCCAATCATGTAGATACTTATTAGCCTTCTCAGGTAGACATGACCTAATTCTGCTTCACTGTAAAGTTACATTAACAGAAACTTGCCACTCTGAAAGTAAAATTCTGCTGCCATTACCTTTACAGCCCAAGATCTTAAGGAGGATCCCTTCTGAGCATTTTGCTCTTCCCACTATACATAGTGGGAAGTATAGTTGGAGACAATTGCATTGATTTCTCATGCAAGCAAGATCATCAAACAGAGCCTACAGTTACCTGATGTACAAGCTGATTTTAGAAAGGGCATGGCACTCAAAATCACATTGCCAGTATTAGATGGATTATGGAAAAGGCACGTGAATATCAAAAGGATCTATATATATTTTATCAATTAAAGAAAAGCTTTTGACTGTGTAGAACATAATAAGTTATGGCTGGCTTTGCATGATCTTGCTGTCACAACCCACTTGATCAGACTTATCAGATACACTGTACACCGATCAGGAGGCAACAGCATAGTGACACAGATTGGTTCAGGATCAGTAAGGGAGTTAGACAGGGATGTATTTTATCACCATTTTTGTTCAATCTGTATGCTGAAGTGATCATGTGGAAATTAAATTTGGAACTGCCTGACATTGGAATAAAAATTGGAAGAAAAACCACAAATAATTTGAGGTACACAGATGATATTCCAGGAGGACCTGAAAAAAAAAATGATCTGGAAAATCAAGGACAAAGTGAAAATGTAGGATTGAGTCTTAACATCAGGAAAGCAAAGATAATGAAAACAGCTGCAGATGGACATGAGATCAACAAAGAGGAAATTGAGTTAGTTTGAGAAATTTATCTTTCTTGGATCAGAAATTGTTCTATTGGCAGTTCTACTCCTGAAATCAAACGCAGGATAATCTTAGGCTGCACTGAAATGAAAAACATAAATAAGGTCTGGAAAAGCAGAACTATTGATATAAATACAAAAGGCTGGCCTCTGGGAGCAATAGTTCTCCCTATAATGATGTATGGGTGTGAGAATTGGCCACTAAGAATGGTTGATTGAAGAAGAATTGATGCTTTTGAACTGTGGTGCTGGTGTAAATTATTACGTATAGCATGGACAGCCAAAGCAACCAACAGAGAGGTGCTGAATCATATATAACCAGACACATCACTAGAAGCCAAAATCACAAGACGACGTCTGATTTACTTTGGCCATGTCATGCGTGCAAATCCATTGAAGTCAATGATGCTAGGAATGGTTAGTGGAACAAGAAGAAGGGCAAGCAAGGAACACGCTGGCGTGATAACATCAAAACTAATACAAAGATGAACATCCAGCAACTGAAAGAAGCTGTGCTTGACAGGATAGCATGGAGAGCATTTGCCTATAAAGTCGCCAAGAGTCAGACAAGACTGAATGGTTAAAACAACAACAAAAATCCATAAGGTGAACAGAATGTATGTCTGTACTGTATATATAAGTCTACAAAACACTGGCAGTCTTTTAAGAAGATCCTGGTTTTGGTTGGAGTGCTGATAATACGAAGTGTTTGTGCACACCCCCAGATGTTGACCCATCCATAATTTTACAGAATGCCTAATCATTTTCACAAAAGCCATTCCAGCATCTACAGTACAAATGTAATACGTAATGTAGGAAGAAGACAAGAGAAAACAAGGCCATTCTGGCATGCCGTCTGAGGTATGGGCTTCCAAATTGTGTTAACCAGCTGTTCTGTTGCTTTAGTTGTGAAACCACTGTGACAGCAGCCATTTCATTTCATTGGGTTAACAAAACTATTTTCATCTTCAAATTCTGTAGCTGCAACTTTAGGAATTGATTATTACAGTGGCTTTATTAGAGGGGATTTAACTCATTTGCCATGGACAGAATAGATCCTCATGATCAGAGTGTTTGCTTCTTTTAGGGACATAGGAGACACTTCACCACCGTCAAATCCTGGGATCATTGTATATAAACCTGAATTACTCCCCTGCCCTGTGACTGTACTCATTCCCTGCACAAACAACCCGGCCAGAAGAGATTGTCTGAAGTTATCAGAGGCCTGGCACAAATCTTGGAATCTAGTGACAACTTGTGTTAAATGTGTTTCACATTTGCGGCTGTCCTCAAGTCTGGTGAGTAGGAGGTTTTTTCCTGCTATTTCTGCTGCCAGATTGCATTTGGGTGGCCTTAAAAGAACGTGTTGTAAGTACTTGGTCATTTGTAACACTCAGAAAAATTGTGCTGCACACGTTTCTTCAATGTCCACTATCATTTCTGTCTATTGTTCCACCAACAAACATACATGCAGGAAAGCAGCTGGAAACATCTCTATTTGTTTGAAGTGGAAAGCAAAATTCGTAACTTGGCTAGAGCCACCAGGTTGATTTTCTCTGAGAGGAAAATGCAAACAAACCATTACCTACTTATTTCCCAAAGCTTTAGCAATGTTTCCCTCCCCCTCCCCCAAAAAAGGCCTGAATAGGACAGGGGCTAAGGCATCAGGCTAGGAACTGAGACATTTAGTCCTGAGTTTTAGTCCTGCCTTACATACAAAGCCAGCTGAGCGATCCTGACCCAGTCTCTCTCTCTCTCTCTCTCTCTCTCTCTCTCTCTCTCTCTCTCTCTCTCTCTCTCTCTCCCTCTCCCTCTCCCTCTCCCCCTCCCTCCCTCCCTCCCTCCCTCCCTCCCTCCCTCCCTCTCTCTCTCTCTCTCTCTATCCTAGGAAGCAGGCAATAGCTAACCATTCCCAAAATCTTGCTAAGAAAACTAAAGAGGCTTATTCAAGAAGTCGTCCGGAGTCAAAAAACTAACTTGAAGGCACACACATACACACAAAAAAGAGACCACTGGTCTATTTTTATTAAGAGCAGCTTTGGGAGAGAACACCTTTCTGGGCTATTTTGCCAAGAACAGACACAGAAATCCTTTGCAACGGGAAGCCAACTGAAAAGTATAGGTTATTCTGCAGCCACTCCGGGGCACAATTAGAAACATTTTGTACATGTGACATGAGTCCTCTAAGGGAATCAAATTATTTCAGCCAAACTGAGTCAATAACTGAAGGGCTAGGCAAGCAAACATTTCAAGGTGGCGGTCTACTGCTCTACCAGCTCTGATAAAGATGTTTAACTGGGGAGGAGAAAACACTAAATATTTGAATTGGAAAGAGATAAATAAAAAGGTGGAAAAATTATTCAGAAAAGGGTTGATTATACTAAGAATATCACCATTTATTTTTCTAAGATTTATTCAACACCTTTTTCTTTTCCTAGCCCATACTATGTCTTTTAAACACACAGTCTCAAGGCAGTGAATCATTCCACTGCTCTGTTGCCAAGAGGATTAAAAAGCAGGTACTGATAGTATCTTCCATGCTTTTAAGCACAATAGTTTCAGATCAGTACAAGCAAATGGTGCAATTCTATATCTCTCCTGCAATAAATTTCAGTTGGTTACACTGAACAGAATTAAAGACTAATGAGGCAGGTTGGGATCATAACTCAGTGGAGGAGTATATGCTTTGCATTTTTCAAAGTATAAGTTTCAAAATAACTAACTAACTAACTAACTAAATAAATAAATAAATAAATAAATAAATAATGGGTAGGAACAGGACAAAATATCCTTCACTTAATTTCAAGGCAATTTAAATTAATTAAATACAATTATTATGACTATTCTCCATGTTTTTTTAAATCAGTTCTGTTTTGTTAAACATGACAATTGAGTAAAATTGTTGTGGAAGCTCTGAGACCTTCAAAAAGATTGCAGCTTACATGGGACCCTAAGGCTTTAGATTAGATACACAAAAGGAGAAAATAACATATAATGTTGAAATTCTCTTATCTGAAGATGGGAATCATCATTAGAATAGAACAGAGCTGGAAGGGACCTTGGAGGTCTTCTAGTCCAGCCCCATGCTTAAGCAGGAAACCTATACCATTTCAGACAGGTGACTGTCTAGTTTCTTCTTAAAAACCTCCAGTGATGGAGCGCTCACGATTTCTGGAGGCAAGCTGTTCCACTGGTTAATTATCCTCACTGTTAGAAAATTTCTCCTTAATTCCAGGTTGCTTCTCTCTTTGGTCAGTTTCCAACTATTGTTTCTTGTCTTGCCCTCTGGTGCTTTGGAGAATAACTTGACCCTCTCTTCTTGGTGGCAGCCTCTCAAATATTGGAATACTGCTAACACGTCACCCCAATTTCTTCTTTTCTTTAGTCTAGTCAAACCCAAATCATAAACAGTATTGGGTCCAACACACCAGTGGACTGACCAGGTGTCACGTGGTTTAGTATGTTCACAGAGTCTATTAGTCATGATGACTGTTTACTGCCTCCTGAGCAAACAGGATAACTTATATTCCAGAAGTTATAGAACAACAGTGGAAGGGAACAATTGACTTCCTCCTTACATTTTAATGAATACCTCTAGTTGACCATTTATGGGCACTTGGTCTTATGTAAGAGAACTCTTCATATGTTATTTTATTCTTTCTCACCTATTTTATACAAACAGGATGCTAATAAAAAAGAAACTCAACTTCTTTTCAGTTTCTTCCTGATTTCATCTAAATAATAATTTTATTTTTTTCTAATCAGAATGAAATGGTTTGCTCCATTGCTAAAGTAATATATTTATTTTAATATTTTATATGATATTTTCAATAACATTCAATGTTTTTCAAATAGATAATCATTCCATTTCCTACAATCATTCCAGAAGGTAGATGAGGTACCATTATGTTAATAAAGCAGGTAACTTGCTGATTATATAAAGACTGAAAAACAGTAAACCATGAATTGATTGGGATGACCCCCTAATTTGTTATGGTCAAAGAATGAAATCTGGTTAGTTAAGAAATTCAGCACTCTTGCATCTTAGTCTTAATAAACAAATGTTTTCTTAATTTACAATTTATTGCTTTTAAAATAATGACAAAACAGAAAAACAAAACAAAGTACAAAAATTATGATAAAAACATATTGTCAGAGAAAAGAGAAGACATAGAAAGTATTTTAATAAAGTGAAAAATACAACAAATGAAAGGTAATTTCAGAGGGATTGAAATTTGCTCTCATTGTCAGATTGTCTTTGAGCTATTGTATTCATTTTTGTGTTTTAATGAAATATTTGCTTATGTTTATTTGACTCATAGTTTATTCAGTTTTCTGGATTTGTATGATACATAGAATTATGCATGAACCTCACTGATTTAATTTCATAGAATATGTACCAAATTAAATTGTGATGAATAGTTTGTAATTTATGCAAATAATTGCATATCATTGAGTCCAGCCTGACCCCTAGTGAATGGGGTCCCCTAGTGAATGGACCCCTAGTGAATGGACAAATGCCCATCATTTCAACCTGTCTCTGACAATAATCTATAGTTTTTCCAAAGACATTCCACTGATCATTTATTCATTAACCCCATCTTCTACTTCCTTCAGCTTAGCTAAGGATGGTACTCTTTTTCTTGACCGTCATCTACTTGTATTCCTTGCCCAAAATAGAAAAAATGTTTCTGACCTAAGGATCCCAAATTTATTTAAATGTTTCAGTCACGTCCATGTTATCTTGGTGATAATACAAAAATTTTCCATTGCTTTCTTCTGATTTTTAAATTTTTAAGTTTCTTATGGGAGTTGTGTTGCCTTCTTTCACACTGTAGAATCCCACTTACTTTCACTCCCCTTTGTGAATTCATTTTAGTTTCTTGCCTTCTGTTTGGGCTTTGCAGACAAGAGTGATTCTACCAGTTGTCATTCCCAGTAGCATTGGTGATCTATTTAAGCTGTCAAGGAAGTAAACCCGTAAGAGGATTGTGCAAATATAGTCATATTTTACAAGTGGGACCTATAACAAAAGATTGCAATGTGGAGTATTTTGTTCAGGCTTCCCATCAGTTATTCACATCCTTTTCCATTATATTTTATTCAATTTATTCTTCCATCATTTTTCTTCAGCTTCCAACAGCCAGCAAGTTTTCCATGTCCACTGATCATGCTCAGTCTTCACTGGGTTACGTTGAGCAGTGTCTTAGAGTTCTTTCTTTTGCAGCTATTTAAAACTTTTATGCAAAACTCAGACTTCCTAATTTGCTGCAAAATGTAGAGCTTCTTTCTGGTGTCCTTTGTGTGGTCTCTTTAGAGATCAGCATTTGTTTCTGAAATTAAAAGATAGAAAGCATGATAACATTCAGCTCGTTGTGGGTGGCTTTTTATGACTTTTATGCTATTGTAGGACTAAAGACAGCATGATTGGCTCATTAGTAATTTATATTTCAGTCCTATATCCCAGAGGAGAATATGGTTTATACTTTTGTATGACTGTATTACCAATTATATTAGAAAGTGGCTTCAAAAGATAGCTTCTTTGCATGCAATAGGTCTTCTCCATCTGGAAAATATTGAGAAGTACCCACAGGAGACAAACATCCATAATTAAAGCTGCAATATTTTTTGTGGAGATCACAACAGATGGCCATAAAATCTTCCATGCCTCAAATTGTAGTCCTAAATGTGCTGTTTAATAGTAAATAGTGAATAGCTACAGGTTATATCATCTGCAGAGTAAAACATAGAACTAGTCAAGATATACAATTAATTGGTTTAATATATTGGAGAATTGCAAGAACAAAGAAAGCTTCTTATTTATTCAGAGAAGCTGGACAGAAAAAAGAACAGCAATTAAAGAGGAGTCTCACCTAAATAAGAAATGCAAACTTGTGGAAGGGGCAATCATATTGGCTACACAGAACTCTTTGGTGATATTTCAACATTGGTGAGCAAGGCTGGGGCCCTGATTTTAGAACTGTGACCTACCAAAAAAGGTAGTAGAATTTTGTTCATGCTCCCCATTAGTCATTCATAAACTTTTCCACCATATTCCATTTCATTCATTCATCCCCATCCAACAATTCTCTTCCTACCCCACCCCCACACTTATTCATAACTATTCATATATACCAGCTTCAGCAGTGAGATGGGCATCATGTAAATTTAATAAATAAATAATAAAAAATACACACCCCTGTATGAATTTAGGCTTTGCTCAAAAATTTTAGCTCTGGGCATTAAAGCAGACAAATGTGAACTCTCACATACTGGACAAATGTTGTGAATCTTGAAGATTCCTTTAGTGGGACAGTCAGTATTTACTGGCCTAAGAAGAAAAAGGAAAGATTTCCTAAATAGCACAAGAGTAGGAAAGTCATGGGAGATATTCATGTAAAAAACTGCCTGGATCATTCTGCTCTTGAGTCAAAGGAGAACCACAGCTGGATGGAGTATCCATCTGTGTTGTTTGTTTTGGATCTTAGCTGGAACTTTGCTTTCAGTCAGTATCTAATAAATGATTCGTGACCAAATAATTTATTGCCCCTTGCAGATAACTCTTCAGGCATTCTGACTTCAGGCTGGATGCCAAGGTGCCTTCTGCCAGGCACTGCCAGGAATCAAGCAGAAGTAGCGTACTAATGGTGAGGGTGAACCATTTGCTCATAAATCTTTTTGCATGAACTGCCTGGAAAAGGAGAGAAAGAAGCTTGAAGCAGTCTGAAGAAAGAGGTGGGACATGGATTATAAGAACAAAATTGCTATTCCTTTTAGCATGTTTCCTTAGTAATAGTAGTAAAATTGGAAGGGACCTTGGAGGTCATCTAGTCCAACCCCCTGCTCAGGCAGGAAACCCTACACCATTTTGGACAAATGGCTGTCCAGTCTCTTCTTAAAAACTTCCAGTGTTGGAGCATTCACTGCTTCTGGAGGCAGGTTGTTCCACTGACTAATTGTTCTCACTATCAGGAAGTTTCTCCTTAGTTCTAGGTTGCTTCTCTCCTTGATTAGTTTCCCTCTTTATACAGCCTTTAAAATCTATTTTCAAACTTGTGCTTGAATGAGGAAGAATTGGGGTTAAATGAATCTATGTAATGGGACACATTGACTTAAGGAAGAGTTGAGAATTGCATTTTTGGCAAATTTTTCTTTCTCGCTCAGTGCTTGTTTAATCCTTAGTCACATCTATCTTTTTACCACAATGGTTTATCTTATTTATTTATCTTAATTATTTGTTGCATTTATACTCTTCCACAATTTGACAGGCTGTTGGTGGTTAGGAAGAGCAGGGAACCTTTTTTGTTTTGTGGGTTAATTCCCTCAGTTAACCTAGCAGGAGCCACTCGCAGTGTTAGGTGCCTGTCTTTTTCTTCTCTGTTCCTTTTGACTGTCTGTCTCTCTATCTCTCTGTCTGTCTAGCTCTTTCTCTCTATGAGAGAGAGACAGAGACAGAGAGAGAGAGAGAGAGAGAGAGAGAGAGACTAAAATATACACTTTCTTGCTCTTTCCCTGTCAGGAAACTATCAAGCATAGAACAGAATTCTTTTGAAAGATCAATATTGTGGGCCACTACTAAAAAATCAAAATGGTAACTGCAAGTATATGTTTGAAGTCCTGCCTCCCTTTTACAAGTCTTGCATACATGTATAACACTCATTTAAAAAGATATTTGCTTACAGCACCATTTGGAATCAAATGAAGACAGGATGTTTGCCAACCCAGTTTGTAGACCAGTGGTTCTCAACCTTCCTAATGCCATGCCCTTTAATACAGTTCCTCATGTTGTGGTGACCCCCAACCCTAACGGCTCTCCAAGCGTGCATTGACGCCACCCACTCACCCACAGTGCCTGGGGCTCAGCACGCCTCGCTTCCGAAGGTCGCCGGCTTGCCCAGCTCCAGCTGGCTGGGGAGGGGGGGCAGGAAGGCCGCTCCGCCGGCTCTGCCCAGCCTGGTTGGAGAAGTGCCCAGGTGGGGAGAGGGAGAGAGAGAAACCGCACGAGAGAGAGAGAGAGAGAGAGAGAGAGAGAGTCAAGAGGGCCAGAGCGCCGGCAGAGCTTACTTCAGCCTTCTCCGCGGAAAGGGCCACAAAGCAGCACAGCCTCCCTTAGGAGATGCTCGATGGAAACAAATCCGGTGCTGCAATGGCCCCCACCTCGAAGCCGTGCAGGGACGGATAGAGGAACGATGTCTTGGTTCCTAAGACCATCAGAAATATATGTTTTCCAATGGTCTTAGGCGACCCCTGTGAAAGAGTCGTTCGACCCCCAAAGGGGTCGCGACCCACAGGTTGAGAACCGCTGTTGTAGACCTTGTGAAGTGTCCTGAATATGATTTGTGCAGAGATATGACTCCCTTTGCGTCTCTTTGTATGTCCTCAAAACTATTACCTGCTTTGCCAATAGATGGAAGGAGGAGGCTTCTGCACAAAGGCACCAAAGCTGTGTGGCTTAATAATGCGACATTGAAAGGATGCTTTGCTTCCAAAATCTTCGAAATGAAGGACTTCTTTGGAACCCAGCCATTCTTTCATTCCATCTTAATTTCAGCATGACTTCCTTTTTTTCATTCTGGATTGAAAATATTATGGCAAAGATTACAGCACATATGGAAAACCCATGAGTTTTAGTTTTGGTGATGATCATGGTGATTATGGTAATGTCACTTCTTTACAAGTCAACACTTCTTTACAAATTAACATATAAACAATCAGAAAAAACACCGCAGATTTTTTTAAAAATACAATTTCTCGGATCTTTCTATTTAGGCAACAGGTTACAGAAACCCCATGTGGAGTGGAACGGAGAATCCAAATTATGTATGCTTGTGAGAAATTTTTACTTGTCCATCAGATCCCGGCATACTCCATTTAATCCTCCAGGGAAAGATTGAAGGCAAACGAGGTCCAGTCAGAAGAAGAACATCATGGCTTCAAAATCTAAGGAACTGGTTTGGACAAAAATCAACAGCATTTTTTCGTGTGGCTGCTGATAAAAACAGGAACGCCAACATGATCGCCAACGTCCAATAATGGATATGGCACAAGAAGAAGATCAGATCCCTGGGAGATACAGTATGCTCATCTTCCCATAGTATACAGGAAACAATTATCTTGATCAGGGAAGCTGATGAAAAGGGAGAGACCTGAACTTTCCCTTCCTTTCCTGCTTTTCTGGCAAGATTGGCATATCTCTGCAACTATTAGCAAAGGAAAAGTAGCCATTTTGATCAAGATGATTGGGGGAAAGGGAGCAATCTGGTGTCCATTAACTTTAATCGGAGCACAGCTATTGGTATCATTAGAGTAATGCTGTATACAGGGTCCTTCAGCTTGATAGCTAAAATACAGTAACGTCTCCTGGAACAATTGCCATCACCATCATTCTAGTTTCAATAATAATAGTAATAATAATAATAATAACAACAATAACAACAACAACAACAATAGTAATCTATTATTAGATAGATTAACCAATTGGTGAAATGAGTTCTCAGTTGTGTAAACAAATTCAAATAGAATTTAATAGCTTTGGTGCTTGATAGGTGACTTTATCTGGTTTTAGAATGAGATCAAAGGAGCCACTAAATTAGACAAAGATGACAGAGTATGTTGAGGGAATAATTAAGGGAAAAATTATACACAAACACATAAACACACACACACACACACACACAAACACACACACACACAGAGTAATAGCAATAGCAATAGCAGTTAGACTTTTATACCACTTCACAGTGCTGTACATCCCTCTCTAAGCAATTTCCAGAGCCAGTATATTGCCCCCAGAAAACTAGGTCCTCATTTTATTGACCTCAGAAGAATGGAAGGCTGAGTCAACCTTGACCGGTGAGGATCAAACTGCTGGCAGCCAGCAGAATTAGCTTACAATACTGCACTCTAACCACTGCACCACTATGGCTCAATGGTGTTATGTATGTAATATTTTTGACAGGTCCCTCCATTTTCCTCTCATCTCTGCCTTATATAGCCCTCAGTTGTTAAAAAAAGAGCACGTGTAATAAGTGATGGGACATCTGTCACTCTTTAACATATGAAATAAATCTCCTTCCTAGTGTGCTGAATCAAATCTAGCATCAACACTCTTTCACCCTGGGGCAGGTACCTACACATAACTTTAGAATTTTATTGTATTGGATCCAATAAATACTCCTTCCTTGAAAGCACCATTTGTGCTTCCTGAAAGACTGGAGGTTGATACCTGTTGGACATTCTCACTCTGGTAGTTGTCCTGTCATGTTTAGGTTTATTCTTATTTGGGAGGATGGGGGTTGCTAGATTTCTCATTCGTATATTCCAGCTTCTCTTTTTTTCTTTACTTTTATCTGAATCAAATGTTTATAATAATGGGTTTGAAAAAAGTGACATTTGTTTAGGACAAGGGAAAGGAACCGTTGGTTGTCAAGAGCTGCTGCATTACGATATTATTTTTAGAGAGTGATCTTAGCCTATGTTGATATGCATTTGGCAACCCATTGGCTAAGAAGTGTCGTAAGAATTACCTCCTGTGGCCTAGTGGCATACTAGAATTTACTGTAGATAAGAAAGATAGAAAAAAAGGGATAATCTATGAATGGCTGAATTACATCTTGTTTTTTGTCCAGTTTGTTTTAGATCCCACATAAAAATAGTGGGAAACAATGCTTCTGATTTTTGCTGTTACCCCAGTGGAATTTAGTGGGCAAATTGGTGGGAGAACTATAAACCATGAAAAAGAACTGGAGCTGAATGCAATTTACAATCTGAATGTAATCAATCTGCACATCAGTTACAGTTTGTGTGTCATGTGTCCTTGCCCAAGAAAAATGGGACCACCAAAAGTAATAAAAAAAAGTTATTCTACCCATTTCTGCTTCTACTCACTGCTAACATGCCCCCTAACAGATTTTTCCAATCTTGTGTATCTAAAACTATCCCAAGTTGATCAACAATTGTATTATTTATGCCATCACTTGCTGGCTGTGCAGGCAATGGCACAAGCTAACTATAGGAAGGTGCCTTCAGCTTGATAGCTAAAGCTAAAGCTTCTCAACGAAGGTGCCAATCTTCAAAATGTCTTCCCCAGGGACATTCATCAAATGTTCATTCTTCTCACATTTCAGTACTGGGCTGTAAAAACTGTTCTGCTTTGAAAAGTATTTTAGGCATGATGACCAGTCTTTTTAAAAAATTAATTCTTAATGCCCTCTAGCCATCCTTGAACCAGCAGAAAACTATCAGAATGTGAAACAGGGTGTCCCCATTTCCAATCCATCTCCTGCCTTAATTGCCTGTTTTAAATCATTGCAACTACCTAGGCTTTCCATCAAAATAATGGATTGCAGATTTTGCACACCTTGCAACTGTTCTTGCATGGTGTCGGAATTATGGAGTAAACCTTTCTTTCATGTCTATGAATATCTTGAGGCTATCTCATGAATTGCCAGGGGTGGAGGGAAGCCTTTAGATTGCTATTTTATGGCATTTACAGTATAGTTCTTAATTGTATGTGTGTAGAGTTTAATTGCCTTAATATTCAGGCAATCATTTTATCATTTGAAAGCTGTTTTGAAACAACCAGCATATAAAATATAACTGAGGTAAATGTTTCAGAAAGGAGCTTCCCTAGTTTTCTGGAGAGTAAAAGGAATAAGGGGATTAATACTTTCAACCTTGCAAGTTTGTTAACTTGAAGGGCTAACATGTTTATTGCAGTTCTCATATGTGCTGTCTCATCACTTTTACCCAGCTGAAGTATTTGCCCTCCGTTCATTTGCCATCCATTTCTAGAACTTCGAGGACAGGGAAGAGCTGATTCAGTGCCATTTCTGAGTTCCAGCACTGATTTCTCCAGATTTTTACAGGCTTCTAGAATCAGCAGCTCTCTGAAATTGTTTATATATCAACTGCCAGCTGCTGAAGTAATCAAGTGTGCTGGACCATAGGCAGCTCTGGAACAACAAAGTTATGAAATTATTTGTTAGATGCACTCAAATATTGTGTGAAATGACCCAGGCGACATTGGAGGTTATTTGGAAAACACAGACAGAGTCTCATGGAACACTGAGCATTTCAGCCTTTATTTTAAAATGGTTCAGAAAAGACAAAAGCCATTGTTCAGGGTACAGAAAAGCTGCAACTTTAGCTTGTTAACAAGTGAGAGAAAGGTCACAGTATTGTAGAATTGTTTTCAAATTTCACGTATCTAATAGATGCAGTTTCATAAATGCAAGAGAAAGAGAGAGGGAGACAAGGAGAAAGATAGAGACAGAGATAGAGATAGAGATAGATAGAGAGAGAGAGAGAGCGCAAAATATTTAAGCTCAGGCTGAAATCCTATACAAAAAACTACTTATCCAGGCCTTGGGACTCACCTATTTGGGATGTTTTAGGTTTGCTTTGTTGTGATTGGATTGCCATCTTGTGATTTGTGATATAGTTATGTTTTTTTACTTGGTTTGGTTAATTTTCTGTGTTTTTTTTTAAAGTTATTTTATTGTTGTGAGCTATCTGGAGTTGGGCAGAGTCATACAAATTGAAATATATAAATAAAGTCCAATTCAATTTAGCAGTGTTGATTACTGTGTAGAAAAATATGGAATTAAATTATGAATTAATTGTAATTCATAGTGGGGAAGTTTCAGCCCCACCGATTCTCTCTCTCTCTCTCTCTCTCTAACACACACACACACACACAAATCCCAATATGCTCATTTGTTACAGAAAAAGTGTGTGTGGAGGGGGGACTCCTTGTTCCCTGCTCTTCCCAGTGATCTTATATTTAGAGGGCTGTTTTCTGTTTCCACAAGAAAGTATCAGTAACCATTGTCCCTTCTGCTTGACTGAAGGACCACATGGAAAACCAGACGGGTGTAATAGAGACCTGGGACCACTGAGGGAGACCCCCACTTTCAGTCAGCCTTCTTCCCAGGATTATCATGAGGCTCATGGTGGAGGGAAGGCTGTGTTAGCTGCACTGAGCTGCTTATGGGATATAAATTTAATAAATAAATATGTGGCCAGTATCCAGAAAGTTAACTTTTTGTCTTTTCCCAATTAAATAAAGTAGGTTTAAGAGTAGGTTAACTTGTTTTCACTGAAATTAAAGCATGATTATCTTAATACAGGCTACTAAGTATTATAATAAACTACTGTATAATCAAGAGTATAAATCAGTGTTTCTCAATCTTAGCAAATTTAAGATGTGTGGAGGTCAACTACCAGAACCCCAGTCAGAATGAATGAATGAATGAATGAATCATTCATTCATTCATTTATTCATTCATTCCAGTTGGGGGATTATGGGAGCCAGGTTGGAAAATGCACAACCTATTTCGTGTTTTGATTTCATCTCAGATCTAAAAAGATATGGACATTTTTTTTTGCACCTAGGTTTAATTTGTGACCAATCCAACGTAAGCATTATGCTGATGAGAAACACCATTCCCCATCAAGTATAGAAAACATAATGGCTTGGCTCATTGTTTTAATTACAATGTCCTAGCTTAAATATATTTACTTCACATAAATCTTACTTAGAAATTTTCAGACTGGTGACTCCCTGTTCTAATCTTAAATGTTTTCTTCAATCTTAATGCCCCTCCTTCACTGCCATACAAGCTAAAGGCTGTGTAGTTGAAGCACGAATTTAAAAATCTCCAGTTCAAATCTTGCTTCTATGTGAGCTCATTAAAAAGGCCTTAGGCAAGTCACTTCATCTTAGTCTCAACATTCACATTTACAATATGAAGGATAATAACACAGTGTAATTGTTCAGAACTGAAGGGAGGAATATATACATGTATATGTACACTTGAAAATGCTACCCAAATGTTAGATTTGTAAAATACAAGGCAGAATACAAGACAGTTCAATATGTAATATAGTCTCATCTTCCTCCCGTTAGGAATTGGTTTAGAATTGATTTAGTCGTACTGAGAGAGATTCCACTGATTTCAACATTGAAGTGGAACTTTGGAGCCAAAGTATTATCCTTCCCACATCCTGCAGCAGCTTTTAGTTGTGAGAGCCTTGATTACCATTCCCCAGTGAAAAATCTCCCTGCTTTCAGGATGCAGCACCTTCCCTTCAAAAAAGACCACACTGGAAGCCCACCCCTTGTCAGTTGTCTGATCTCACCCAGGAAAATCCTTCTCACTGTTACAACAACAACCAGAATGAAGCTGTTTCTCTTCAGTGGAACAACTCCTATGCAGTGTGCAGTGGAATGTATTGTACACCTAATTAAAGACACATTTTTGCAACCTCAAGTTATAATCATCACATGGTAAAAGGTCATTATTTTTAAAACTTTCAAGCTGAAGCAGTTTGACAGTGGGAGGTGAATCTCTCAAAATCTGGCAGCAATATTTCATCCACTAGTTGACTTTAACAAGTGTAGAAAAGAAATAAATTTAGACAGTATGAAACATAGTTGCATCAGTGTTGGAAGGAATCCCATGAGGGTTTCCAGGTGCCCTCTATCAAAATTTCTGTCCCAAGCTCAGAAGTTGATTTATGTACTGAAGATAGAGTTTAGTTGGCACTTCTTCCTACAAAATCACCCCTGCCTTGGATGAACTGTGGACTTTTGAAAAATCAGATGAATTTCTTCCCTCCCACAACTTCTCCTTAAGTCATGCAATAATAAAGATGGTTTTTCCTATATTTTTAATCTATATTTTACCTATATTTTGCTTGCTGATAATATGGTTATTTATTTGATTTTTTTACTTTATCTTAATATCATCATCTACTTTTCTGGATTATCAATGCAGCAAACAAAATCTAGAAAAATATGGTGACATGTTATTATCATTAAAGAAAAGATAAATGCACAGACATAGTTGCTTGCTTATAATTCAGTTAATCTAAACAACATTTTCTGGGCCACTACAATAAAACACAAGAATAGCATAGCCAAGAATACATTGTTATTAAAAGCCAGTGAAACCAATGGCTTTTCAAAACCTTTTAAGATATTGAAACTAGAGGCATAGACAGCAGAGCCCTTAGGAAGAATATTCATTAGCTATGGCAGTTGCTACTGAGAAGAACTTATCCTTAGCATCTATCAACCTAAGTAACCTTGAAATGGGCCAATGAATTGGCCTCTAATAGTGATCTTAAAGCTTGAGCAGTCTTTCATATGAATTAACCTCAAGTCATTTAGAGTTTTAAAGGCTCAATTTAAGATGTTGAATATCGATACACAATATACCCACAACAAGCAAAAGTGATTTGGATAATATGGTCCGGCTACCAAATGTCAATGAGTGATGAAAGGAACTTGGTTATTAGAAGATGTGGTCAGTTAAAGCTACCAAAAATCACATTATTTTTCACTTCCCATCCCTTGTAATGTCATACTATTCCTGACAATCTCATCATCTCAAAGAACTTTAATATACATTTTATTGTAATGTGAATAAACCGTCTGTTTAGCTTATTCTTTGTTAAGAAACAATAAACTTTCAAAACAATTCTGTAAATATGTGGAATATATTAAAAAGACTTATCAAGAGGGGATAATTTGTAATTATCCTTATTGGGTAGAATCTCTGTAATTAAGTTAATATTTTATCAAAGATGCTATTTTTATTTCAAACTTTACTGATATTGACAACTGACAATCCATTTAAACAATAGCAAAAGGACATTTCTAAATATATGAAACTATATGGGAAAAGTTCAAGAATTAGATATAAACTACTGCAAAATGCTAACAAAAGAGGAGATTTGGGTTTACCACATTTAACAACAACAACAACAACAACAACAATAAACTGGTCTACAAGAAAGACCAAATGAAGAACAGAATGGAGGCATGGGAAGACAAAGCACTACATGACCAGTACATTAAAAAAAATAGCTGGGAAAGCCGATAATAACAAGACCTGGCAATGGCTAAGAAGATAACAAAATACAAAGACCTACAAATAGAAATAGAACGAGTGTGGCAAAGGCAAGCAAGGGTAGTACCAATAGTAATAGGTGCCTTGGGTGCAATCCCAAAACAACTGGAGCACCATTTGAACACCATCGGCATTGACAAATTCGCCATCAGTCACTTGCAAAAGGCGGCCTTACTAGGAACTGCTTCCATCCTGTGACGATATTTGTAATACCATCAAACATCCACATCTGCCTATCCCAGGTCCTTGGTAAGAATTCGATAGGTAGACAAAAATGCCAAATCCAGTCTGAACATCTGGCTGACTATGCGATGATCAACAATAACAACAACAACAACAATAATAATAATATAAAAAAAGATAGAAGGGGCCTTGAAATTGTATTTTGATGCCTGCCGTCTGGTTTGGATGAAAGAGTGGATGACTTTCCAAAACAAGAGATTACTTGAATTAGAGGGCCATGAACTAAGATTTGGATGACACACATACTTATGGTATAACAAGACTAAAATAAATGTTGATTTTAAGAATCACTTTGTTAGACATGTCTTCCTAAGGGTTTAAAACGCAGTATTCTACAAAGCTGCCTCTTTGTGTATCACCTCTGGAAAGCTTTTCCGGGAAAAAAAATAGGCCAGACTGCGGGACTTACTGCCGAATAATACTTTTTAATCAAGACAAACCTACCCTGAAGTCCAAAGAAGAGTTAGAGTGAGAAGGGACATGTCTGTAATTGGTTTGCATATGTACAACTGAAAGAAAAATTTAAATTAGATTTAAAAAGTTATGGATTTGACTTCATAAAAAATTAATTTGAAATTCTATTATGTGGTAATGATGAACATGCTGTTGCAAAATTTTATGAATTGCTATTGAAACTGAATTGGGGGAGTGAATATGTGAAGCATTGCATGATTCAATATGCAAAGAATTTTGGGTATAACAAACTACTTGGACAATGGGAAAACATGTGGATGAAGGGTTTAAAATTTACATTAAATTACAATTTAAAATGTTATACAATGATATACCATTAAATACCAATGGTATATCATTGTATAACATTTGACCAATAAATGGTCAAAGACGTAAAAAAGTATTTCAAATGTATGTGGGAAATATAAATACAAAGAAGAAACTTTTTACCATCTTTGGACTTGTGATAAAACAAAGAAATACTGGGATAAGATTCATACTTTAATACAGAAAATTCTTAAAATGAATATAAAATTAAGCCATAGACTTTTCTTTTAGACTTAATGGATAAAATCAATTGGCTAGACTATAGGAGGATCATGGTAGATTTCTTATTATTCAAACCACCAACATTTGTGTGAAATATGGCATATATCTAATATCAGAGCTACAGGACATTTCTAACAAATACATTCCCAATTCAGTCTATTAATACAGTGGTACCTCAGTTCTTGTTGGTAATTCATTTTGGAAGACACACCCAATGCTAAAACTGATGGATACCAAGAAAACCATGTGACTTACCATGTTACCCAGTATTTCGGCTGGACGAAATAGTGAGTCACGAGCCAGCTGACATTAGCAAGTTCTTCCGTGCACATTGACTACTAAGAGAAAAACAAACACTGGGACAAGATTTCTGCTTCAAAACATGTTGAATACTGAATTCAATGAGTTTTGAAGCAATTGAGTGCCAAGATATGATGTATGTTTCATTGCTGCACATGCTTAGCATGTTAAAAGTACAGGGTTCAATTACTCTAGTCCTCAAATCCTATTTAGTCCAAGAATACTGCAAGTTGTCTTGCAATGAAATCATACTCTCTTTTTCAAATTCCATTTGCTAATTTATTTATTTTTTTAAGTTTTTATTAAGTACAAAGAAAAAAAGGATTAAAAACATTGAACATAGTAAATCGTCTTTGACTGACATCTCAGTCCATATTGTACATTAATTACATATAATATATCTATATACAACTATACATTTCTGGTCTCTATCTCAACTTATCTCTTTACTGTGACCTCCATTTTTTCTCTCCATCTATAAAATTCATTCCATATTCGATAAAATTCTGTTTCTTCCTGATTTTTTAATCTTTTAGTTATCCTATCTAGTTCTGTGCAATACATAATTTTTTTTATTAGTGCTTCCCCACTCGGTACTTCCATTGCTTTCCACTTTTGAGCAAATAGTATCCTTGCTGCTGTGACCACATGGATAATTAAATATGTGTCCTCTTTATTTACATTTTTCTCTAGTATTCCTAATAGTAATGTCTTAGGTTTGTATTGAATGTTTTGCCTAGTCATTTCTATTGCCCATTCCAGACCATACGCCAGTACACCTGTGCTTCTCTACATGTCCATCATACATGAAAAAGGTGCTCTTTTCTTTTTTACATTTCCAACACATAGATGAATATTCGTTATACAGATTTGCTAATCTGGCCGGAGGGAGATGCCATCTGTAAACCATCTTATACAGGTTTTCTTTATATGATGTCGCCACTGTGATTTTGTTATTTTGCTCCCATACTTGCTGCCATTGATCCATATTTATATTATATCCTAGACCTAGATCTATTGCCCATGTCACCATTGTTTCTTTAACCTGCTCCTCATATAGCTTATGTTCCAACAGGTGTTTATAAATATTCTTTATTTGTTTTTTCAAATTAGCAAGTTCTTCCGTGCGCATTGACTACCAAGAGAAAAAACAAGCACTGGGACAAGATTTCTACTTCAAAACATGTTGAATACTGAATTCAATGAGTTTTGAAGCAATTGAGTGCCAAGATATGATGTATGTTTCATTGCTGCACATGCTTAGCATGTTAAAAGTATAGGGTTCAATTACTCTAGTCCCCAAATCCTATTTAGTCCAAGAATACTGCAAGTTGTCTTGCAATGAAATCATAGTCTCTTTTTCAAATTCAATTTAGAAGATCTATCTTTATGAGTGAATTTGGCCTTGACAGGACTGTTTTAGTTCTCAAGCTGAAACATTATCACCAAATGATATTTGGGCAAAGGAAATAATTTTTGCTGGATTAATGCTACAATTTTCTCTTGTGTTTCGTTCTGTAAGCCTTTTGAAGTCTATCATGAACACCTCCCTGACCAGTCATGAGTAATCATGGCTCCTTGAGGCATTGACAAAATAATCCAAGACAACCTTTTGCCTCTATAATTTATATTACAGTGTGGAATAGCTAGAAATGGTAAATCAAGTGTAGAATGAATTTCTGACCAGACTTACAGTTAGGCTAATAATGTCTAACTTACTCCCTCATTTCCCCAGGATATATATGTACAAGGAGAGAAAAACATAAAGCATATTGGCTATGTGTGGTGGTAAATAGGGATACTGCTGGAAAGTTACCAAATCCTTATAATTTAAAAGCAGGGAGGAAAGCTGTCTTTAGCTTTGTTAAATTATTCCAGATAAAAGAGCAGCTTCTAAAGAATGGATTTATTGTCTCAGAGACAGAGCTGGGAACCAGGAAAACTCTAGTTCAATTCTCTCTTGAGTCATAATTCATCAGTTGGCTCTTATTCTACCTTAGCCCTAATTTGTATAATGCAGAGAAGATAAATACTTATTATGATTCTTTATTCTTTCTTTCTTTAGCAAATTTGTATAGCCACCAATCTCACTAAATGTAACTCTGGGTAGCATACAACAAAAGAGACAGTTAAAAACAAATATAAACAACTACTGAAAACAATTAAACATGAAAGCAGCCCAAGACTGTGGGAGAATGGACAAGATCTTAAATACAATACGGCCATTTCATGGGCTCCCTGTTCTCATGGAATCCTCATGGTTTCTGGAAAAATCAAGTTTTAAGGGTTTTCTGGAAAGATGGTATGGATGGGACTAATCTCACCTCATGGGGAAGGTGATGTTCTAGAGGGCGGGAGCCACAGCAGAAAGAACACAGCCGGGATTCAATTGGGACATGCTGTGTGAATGTATTCATTTTTAATTGTTATACTTGTTTTAATTTTGTACGCCGCCCTGAGTCCCTAGGGATTGGGCGGCATATAAATTTTATTAATAAATAAATAAATAAATAAATAAATTGCCTGGTTTCTGTCAGAAATATTTAGCAAATAGGATGCATAACATCTCCCTCCTGCCAGACCTGATGGGATAGATTGTGGTGGCGAACCTTTTAGAGACCAAGTGCCCAAACTGCAACCCAAAACCCACTTATGCATCGCCGGGTGCCAGGTGGGTGTGGCCACTGAGTGGGCATGGCCACCAAGCTGTCGGCTCACTCACTCACTCGCTGTCCGCTACTATTCGTGCTCGCTCTCAAGCTGTCTGCAGCAAATGCTGCTTCCGCAGAAAGTTGCTCCTTTTATAGCCTCTCATCTATTCCCAGACTGCGCATGTGCGGAGAGGAAGAGGGAGCAGCTCGGCCCAGCAATGGCTCGCATGCCACCAGAGATGGCTCCGCGTGCCGCGTGTGGCACGTGTGCCATAGGTTCGTCACCACGGGGATAGATAGATGTAATTGGGAAGAGGTGGTCCCTCAAATAAGCCCCATGCTATACAGAGTTTTAAAAACAACATCTTGAATTGTGCTCAGAAGCAAGCTGACAATCAGTGCAACTCATGGAGCGGAAATTTAATGTGTGCCATCCTAGGGGCACAAATAAATGGCTGTGCTGCCACATTCTGTATCACTTGAAACTTACGGATGCTTTTCAAGGGCAGCTCTATGTAGACTGCATTACAACCGTCCATTCTGGAGGTGATTAGGGTATAGGTAAATATGAGTAGAGGCTCATGATCCAGGTAAGTGTGCAACTGGTACACAACATGAAACTACACAAAGACTCTCAATAAATACTACACACTATTTATGCATTTATGCATTAGTGTTAGGCGACATACATAGCAAGTGCGAGGCAGCAACATAGCAGTCCATCCTCTAAATTTTCCCCTAACAACAATCCTGAGTGGTACATGGGGGTAAAGTAAGAAATGTGGCATGCAACCCACATTTTAATGGAAAATACATTAAATCATGTACATCAAGTTTTCAGCACACTTCCAGATTCTTCCAACAAATTTAAGTGAGTTGCAAACGTCTTTACCTTTCAAGATCTTATATTTAGAAATAATTTGCATTAATCCAGGCATTTCAAATATTTGAAAATACCATGCAAAGCCTTCCACTGGAGAAAATTTGGAGGCCCTTTAGTCCCTCGCCCCATGTCAGTTCTGGGTAGATTGAAGACTGCCTCCTCCTCCTCCCCAGGCATCCTGCTGGGGGCAGGGAGTACTTTAAAAATGGTCTGTCTCTTTCATTGGAGAGAACATTTGCAGGATCTTAATGCCTTTGTGATTAATAATAATAATATAATAAAGTTGGAAGGGACCTTGGAGGTCATCTAGTCCAACCCCCTGCTCAGGCAGGAAACCCTATACCATTTCAGACAAATGGCTGTCCAGTCTCCTCTTAAAAACTTCCAGTGTTGGAGCATTCACCACTTCTGGAGGCAGGTCGTTCCACTGGTTAATTGTTCTAACTGTCAGGAAGTTTCTCCTTAGTGATAATAATAATAATAATAATAATAATAATAATAATAATAATAATAGTAAAGTTGGAAGGGACCTTGGAGGTCATCTAGCCCAACCCCCTGCTCAGGCAGGAAACCCTATACCAGTCTCTTCTTAAAAACCTCCAATGTTGGAGCATTCACCACTTCTGGAGGCAGGTTGTTCAACTGGTTAATTGTTCTAACTGTTAGGAAGTTTCTCCTTAGTTCTAGATTGTTTCTCTCCTTGATTAGTTTACATCCATTGCTTCTTGTCCTGCCTTCAGGCGCTTTGGAGAATAGCTTGATTCCCTCTTCTTTGTGGCAGCCCTGAGATATTGGATTACTGTTATCCTGTCCCCCCTCGTCCTTCTCTTCATTAAACTAGACATACCCAATTCCAGCAGCCTTTCCTTATATGCTTTGGCCTCCAGTCCCCTAATCATCTTTGTTGCTCTTCTCTGTACTCTTTCTAGAGTCTCAACATCTTTTTTACATCGTGGTGACCAAAACTGGATGCAGTATTCCAAGTGTGGCCTTACCAAGGCATTGTAAAGTGATATTAATACTTCACGTGATTTTGATTCTATCCCTCTGTTAATGCAGCCTAGCACTGTGTTGGCTTTTTGGCAGCTGCAGCACACTGCTGGCTCATATTTAAGTGATTGTCCACTAGGTCTCCAAGGTCCCTCTCACAGTTACTACTATTGAGAAAGGTACCCCCTATACTATACCTGTGCATTTGGTTTTTCTTGCCTAAATGTAGAACAGTGGTTCTCAACCTTTTTAATGCCGCGACCCCCAACTGGTCATAAATAGAGGACTACTCAACCAGTCATAAGTCGAGGACTACTCAACTGGTGCAGCACCATTTGCAGAATGGGACTTTTGGCGGGCTCAGCAGGGCAGAGACAGCCTGGACAATTCCTATTGGATTTTGAAAGCCAATAGAATTAGACTCTATTCAAGAGAGTCTATTCTATTGGCTTTCAAAAGCCAATAGAATAAAAGGGAGTAGCACAGCTAAGGAAAAGGGGGAAAAAAATGGCGGACTGCGTTGTTTGGCGACCCCCGTGAAATAGTCGTTCGACCCCAAATGGGGTCACAACCCACAGGTTGAGAACCACTGATGTAGAACCTTACTTTTTTCACCATTGAATTTCATTTTGTTAGATAGCGCCCAGTGTTCAAGTCTGTCCAGAAAGAGCCTTTTTATTTTCCTGTCTGAGTCTGCCTCAATAAGTTCATCTATTAATAACTTAATTCAATTAACTTAAACAGGTCTTAGTAATTAAAAAAATGATCTTACTCTTAGATAAACAGTCATAATTGTTACATCTTTGTACCTGAGTCCCCTTTCCTGAAACTAGTATCTGAATACACACATACTTCTCCATGCCAGCAAACAGTAGATTAGAGAACAGAGGGCATCAGGAAAGGAAAATTCACAACAGTTCCTCTTCTATTAATTGACACTTTCTCCAAATAGTATAGTATACATTAAAACAAGGTTCCAAATCAAATGCAAAAAGAAAAAATATTTGTTCTCAACATTTGACCCTTGGGCTAAGAACAGTTTTTACAATTCATATAATGTCTGAATGCTCTGTATGTTTAATCAGAAGCAAATCCAACTGAATTTATTGTGGGCTGCAAGAAAGGATTGGAATCTAAAATGCTGACCTAAGGTCCTTGGTTGAACAAAATAAAACAATTTTTAAAGGAAAGTGGCCAGCAAGTATTCCAAAAGCTTTGAAGGAAAACCCAGCAGGAATCAATTATTCACATGTCAAAATATTATTTATTAAGAATAAATATTAGTAGATGTAGTTAATGGAAACTGAGGAAGAGAAGGAAGAAACAGCTTTGATCTTTAATACTAACTTAAACCATCCACATTTCACTGATTTGAATGTTCTCCTTTAAGAGAGAAAATATCACTTAATGTTACATGGATTTCTGCTAATAGATATACAGTAGTGACTGAGGAAAGAGAACAGTTACTCAGGGAAGAAATCCCAGGTGAAATAGCAGGCAGCAAAAACATAACACAACAGCAACAACAGTCAAATAATACAGGAAGGAGCGAAAATTCATTTAACTTCTCAAGAAAACTATGAGACGCTTGGCTTTAAGCAGTAAATTAAGAAAATAATGGGAAAGGTGGGGGGGGGGAGATTGAGAAACCACTGCAAATAAAAGGGAAAACACAAGACTTGCCAAAGAAATGTGTCAATCGCATTGTGGCTAGTGCCTCAAACTCAGGCTCAGTCTTTTACAGCTTCTGCAGGGAAGGCAGGCAGGCAGGCAGGAAGGAAGGAAGGAAGGGTTGATTGATTTTGTAACCTGTCTATAAAGGGCTCCTCAAACTGACAGAAAAAAAAACTTTAAAAAATAACAACCAAAAGATAGAAAAGATTCAATCTTAGAATAATTGCTTATTTAATTTTTTTTAAAAAATGTACTCAGTATGTCCTCTTTAATTCAGTAAAGTCCAAGGAATTTAACAACATGCACATTACAATAAGGCATACAATAGGGAAAAATAATGCAGTACCTTAAAAAATACAATCAGTTAAAGAGGCATCTTCTTAAAGAGGCATCAATTCCTTTCATAGCCAGGGTACTCCTTGCCTGGTCCTTCCAGAGAGCATTTCTGATGGGGGAAGATATTTACAGCATTCTGCCTCAAGTAAAAGTATGCCCAGTGCCAAAGAAAGAAAGTGTGGAAAATCACTGAATACAAACCCAGAATCAAACTGCAGTATTGACAATTAAATGTAAAAGCAGAAGCTCTGGATGCGATGGAAATGTGTCTCTAGCACTGGAGCCAATATTTTCAAGGCTATTTTCTTCAGTATAACCCTAACCCTATACAACAAGGTTTCCCAACCTTGACAACTTTAAAACCTGTGGACTTGAACTCCCAGAATTCCACAGCCAGCAAGTGGAGTTGAAGTCCATATAGGCTTTTGCTGGAATGTGGATTAACCTGATACGTCCTGTGTGTGACTTGGGTCCCAGTCCTGCTGACACAATGCTTAGTCCAGCACAAACGAGGCACATCCGATCATCACTTGGTGTTCCCTAGGGAGATTTCTTTTTAAAAGAAGTTATTAATAAAATTACAGTTTGGAGATTTCCTCAGAATTGGAAGAATTTCTTGTCATGTGGTCAAGCACATTAAGGGAGACAAAGTTACCCATATTAAGTCATATTCGCTTTGGATGTGCCACTAGAACATTAGATAGTGTTTGGTGAACTAAAGGGCTTGGGTTCAAGCTGATCCTGTAAAAAAAAAGGAGAAAAAAGAAAAATAACAAACTTTCTTTCTCCCCCAACAGATGAGAATATTAGGATTCTGAGGTATTTGTTGGTGTTAAATTTCATTTATTCCCAGTGCTTTCACATTCCAACATAATGAGATTAGGTTTTCATCCACAAGGAAGGATGCCGACCATTTGCAAATGGGAAAAATGTTTGCAAATTCAAAGTTATCCAGCGAATTAACTTCACTTTTTTTAACTTGAATAGATACAGAAATTTCTATAAAAGAATTTTCTACTGACTACTGCTGCACCTGTTCTCTTCCCTATTAACTGCCAGTAGTGTCGGTGAAACAAGTCTGGAGAGTGTACTATCATGACTACCTTTTTTTCCTGGCAATGTCTGCCAGCCAAGGTGCCAATTAGTGCCAATTGCATTAGAGCACTTGACAAGATAGATACCTATCAAATTACAAACAGAATTGAACGTCTCCAAGTGATTTCACAAGGGTCACTGAAAAGCAATTGGATGATAATAATTTTTTAGTCACTACCTACTCTGGCTGTAATCAAACTACTGACCTGGAGGTGAAAGGCTATATATCCTATTACCAATCAGCTAAATGTTCAGCTACCCTATTACTGCAATTTTAATTAACCAAGCCAATGACTTGAAAGTGGAGGGCAAGCAGGATACATGTACAACCTGCCTGCTTTAAGTTTTCTTTGGTTTGGAGAGGAATCTCATCACCATCAATACCTTGGACTTGGCTGGCCAAAGAAAAGCAAACCATCAAGCTTAAAATTGCCCAGGTTCATATTCATGAATAGCAGATGTATAGCTTGATATAGGTTTTGAAAAGAAGCAACGGGGCCCAGAGATCTGCAGGGGAATAGAAAGACAAAACTTTCTTCATGATTGAAACTGTACAATTTAGACACGTAGGTCAGATGTTAATGTGCATGTACTAATCTGTGTCGTTGCATCATCTAGAATAGAATGGGGTTGGAAGGGACCTTGGAGGTCTTCTAGTCCAGCCCCCTGATCAAGCAGAAGAACCTATACTATCTCAGACAAGTGATTGTTTAGCCTCTTTTTAAAAATGGGAGGGGAGGGGAGGGGAGGGGAGGGAAGGGAAGGAGAGGAGAGGAAAGGAAAGGAAAGACAAAGACAAAGACCTGGAGGAACCTTTCAGAATGATCCCATCTGAATGACCAGTGAGGTTCCTAGAAGTCCTGTCAAAGGGAGACCAAGAAGAACTTTTCTATTAATAAAAATGACATAATATGCTTTTCTTTGGCATAGATTTTGTAGTATATAACAAAATGGACAAATCTTTATGGGTAATTTGATATATTATTAAATATATATCTAATATATTTATGTGAATTATATGAATTTAACATGTTAAGTTTTAATATTTTTTTGCTCACCCTTTTATTTTTCTTATGTTTGTTATTTTGATATAACATACAAATGAACCACATTATATACTGGATGTCTGAATATTACCATTTTTTTAAAAAATTGCTCATTGTTTTATATATTTGTTGTAAAAATGCAATAACAACATTCCATTTTTAATTGATTGTTGAATTTTAAACTTCTTCCTTCTGAAGAGGGAGTGGCTATTTTCTTCCCAAAGTGATGAGCTGATCTGGATGTGTTTAGACAGGCAAAACGTGGAAATGAATTATATGAATTGTACATATTCCATATCGCATTGCATTGCAAATCTGAGTTGTGTTATTTTGGATACTTAATTTGCACACAACAAAGAAGCATCTTGGAGCCGATGTTCATGAAAATAAGGATTTACTGCAAACAAACACACATTATTTTGTGTGTTTTTCCCCATACAGCATGCCACTTCATGTAACTGCTTAGATTTAAATGTCGCCATTCTTATTCTATCATTAACATATGTCTGGCTGGGATAGAACACTGAAAAAGTAAATGTTCCTCAAAATGCAAATACTGTTTATATAGAGGCTGCATGCTTTGAAAAGCATATTATTTTGTTTTTCCAAGCTTTTATCAGTGTAATGTTATGTGTTTACTCAGAAGTAAGATTACTTATTATTGAGATGTTTAAGATTTTTAAACATAGATTAGTTTGTATGATTGCAGTCTACATGAATTTAAAGCTCATGAAAGCCAACATAATAATCAGAGTAATAGAACACTTATTTCTATAAAATAAAACAACGTGGTAAAGGATTGCTTATATTTATATTTTCCGATTTTAGAACAACTCATTGGCAGAATGAATGACCTAATTTAACACAGTCACAGCAAAAATGTGTAATTTGTTAAAGGCTAACATATTTGGCATTGGCTTTCATGGACACACAACCAAAGAAAATCCATCCTCTACATCTGATTTTGGTCCGGGAGTTAGCAATGTAAAGGCTGTAGTTACTACAGTGAATTGTGGATTTATGACCATTCGTTTAATGACAATTCAAAGTTCTGATGCCTTGGAAAAAGTGATTTATAACTCATTGGTAAAGTTATGACTGTTGCACAACCTCCACTGTCATGTGATCTCAATTTGGATACTTGATAACTGGCTCACAGTTACAACAGTTGCAATGTCTTGCAGCCAGGAGATAGTAAATTGCAATCTTCCCAACTAGCTTCTGACAAGCAGAGTCAATTGGGGAAGCTGGTGTCACAAGTGTCAAACTTGATCGCATCACGTGACATATTGTGAGGTATCGCAACGTTTTTTGCCTTTGCAGAGCTGGGGTGAGCGTGGCCTGCATGTGATGCGTCCGGCCTGCAGGCCGCCAGTTCGACCCTCCTGGTCTGTGATGATTCATTTAATGACTATGAAAAAATGGTCATAAAATCTGGTCCGATCATGTAATGACATGCCTAATGACTACATTGCTTAGGGCAGTGGCTCCCAACCTTTCCTATACCCTGCACCCCTAGAATGCTTCTGATATATTCTCGCACCCCTGGTGCAAGAAATAATGGCAATGAATTATGCATATACACTATAACAGCAATGAATTATGCATATACACTATAATTTTGAAAACCCAAGTTTTCGCACCCCCTAGAACATCCTCTCGCGCCCCTGGTTGGGAACCCCTGGCTTAGGGACTGAAATTCCAATCCCAATTGTGATAGTAAGTCGAGGACTGCCTGTACTTCATCTTAAGATCACTTTCCTCCTTGCCTTTCAAATAACCTAATGGTACCAACATATTTTTTTTAAAGAACTCAACACAGTTTTATAGTAGAAGCTCTTGGGAATGTTCCTAAGTGAAACAACATACCTGCCATTTTTATTTTTCTAGATCTCTCTAGGCATTGTGTAGGTAATACATATATATGAGTAGCATTTCACTTTTGAAACACTTTCAGCTAGAAGTGTCACTGCTTAGGATGAGGATGGGGAAGGAAGCATCAAGACAGCAGTGAAAAAACCAATTCAGGGTTGTGAGGACAGCTGAAGTTGATAGAATGGGAAGGTGGAAGCATGAAGCTAAGGTAGAACTAGCACAATCGAGGAACAGGGAGGAAGGCTGGGGTAGGGGAAATTCCTGAAAAGATGAGATCCTAAATGTGTGAATAATTGTGCATTCAGATGAATAGAACACAATGCAGGTTTTAATCCCATTCATTCCCCTATCTAGTTAATTGGCTTCCATGAATTTGAGGCAGAGAGTTTGTAAGCTCAGCTTCCACTTTAGCTTTGCATTCTGCATTTGGTGCCTTTTCTGGGGCAGTACCTCCCCTTTGGAGCAATGTCTCCCTACTTCCCCCAAGATTCATCTGTTTTTCCCTCCAAGCATTGGCCCATGGCAATAGATGAGCTTTTAGGGAGGTGGAATGTGTATTTGCTTGAGCCACCTGGGGTTTTTTGTTTCTGGATTTTTAAAAATTTTCTATGATTCCTAAACCAGTAATCATTTTTTGTTTATTATACCAGTTGAGAAGCTATCTAAATCTTTTAAATCAATAATATACATTCAGATTCTTGGGCAAATTACCTACTACCCAGTCTTATCCATTTGTTATTCTGGACATTAGATGTTTTCCAATTAGGTATACTTGTGATGAAAACAATTTTCTGAAAAGGTCCATGGCACACTCCTCAAGCCTACATGTGCCTTCTGAATAAAAAGTGTTTTTTTAAATAATATTGATTTTAACCTTCCAGATCCCTACAGCTCATTGTTCTCATTTACAGCCATAGAAATGTCTAAGGGTTCGTTGCTGCTGGAACTGAATGGAAGCTGGCATGGATCCATCCTCCATTATTTAGTAGGGGCCTTCAAATCAGGTACAAATTCATTTCTAGATCAGCTAGAAGTTAGCGTAAGTAAGTTCCCTGTCATCAAAACCCATTGAAGAAAAGCAGTAATAAGACAGGGACAGAGAATTGGTGGCTGAGGAGAGGATCATCTCACTTGAGATCTATCAGATTAGGTCAGAAACCCTAATGTTCTTCTGCTACATTCAGACATTTAGCTGAACAGGTAAAAGCTTTAATGTTCCCCCCTCTGACTCACAGGCATCCTCCAAAACTGTGCTCACATTTAAGCCGAGCATTTGCTTAAATGTGGGTACACCTTTCCACATGCTCTGGAACTGTAATGCAACTGAGTACCAGACTTAATGAAGAGCTATTGACTTGAAGTAAATACCTCTTGGCTGAATAAATGAAGGTTGGAGACAATGTCAGAAAGGCTACTCTAGGAACCCCTTCCTGAGCTCAAGCCCTCAGGTATTTAGGAAAATGGCAGAAGAAAGTTTGCCTCCTCAGTTCAATGGCTTCTTCCCATTCCTCCTCTTATTGTTAAGCACTAATAGACCATGTAACCATTTACTTTTAGACCCTGTTGAGGGATAACATCCACAGTGTTCAAAATGATTAAGTGCAGAAACAGTTGGGTGGTTCTTTGGATATCTGTAGATTTTATTTTTCTTACTCTACATATCTTTGGAATCTTTATTTTCAAAAACATGTAGGCATAATGAAATTCTAGAATGAAACTACAACTTTGCAAAATACGCTTTTCTGTTTGAGATGTAAATGTTGACACCTTACATTATACTCACTATCATGGAAGAAATTCATTGCAGTTTCTTATTGTACATTCCTATTGGGTGAAATTACATATGTTTTTGTTGCTAAGCTGTTGATGGACTGATTAATGACTTAAGGGGAGTATTGAGTTTTATTCTGAGTGTTTAAAGAAGGATGGAAAGTATGTAGTGCAAAAACAATCTTTTTTTTCTAAGTCCCACTTCTATCATACTTATCTTTTCTTCTGGATATACAAAATGTCAAAATATGTTTTTCTCCGCTCTTTGCCCTAATGGAAAATTCTGCTTGGCAATTTGAATCCATTTTTCATTGTCTTTTATTAACATCTTAAAACTATTCTTTAATTGATTATGGTTATCACTTGAAGCTTTCTTATTATCTTTAGCAAATATCCCAAGCTTTCCACAGAATTAAAATTATCTTAATCGGAAGCTGACTGTCAATAAATTGTAATTTCAAAACTAAGACTCTTTTCGAAGTTTAACACTGAACGTGTGTAAAATGCTTTTCTTCTGCTCTCAGAGTCCACAAGAAACTTTTCCAAAAGGATAGTTGTCAGAAGGGTTGGGAAGAAGGGCCAATAGTAAAGGATTGCAGGAGCTGTAGTAGACACCAGAGAAGATTCTGTTGTGACCATCTTGCCTCTATTACAGTGGTTCTCAACCTGTGGGTCGGGACCCCATTTGGGGTCGAACGACCATTTCACGGGGGTCGCCAAACAATGCAGTCCGCCATTTTTTTCCCCTTTTCCTTAGCTGTGCTACTCCCTTTTATTCTATTGGCTTTTGAAAGCCAATAGAATAGACTCTCTTGAATAGAGTCTAATTCTATTGGCTTTCAAAAGCCAATAGGAATTGTCCAGGCTGTCTCTGTCCTGCTGAGCTCGCCAAAAGCCCCATTCTGCAAATGGTGCTGCACCAGTTGAATAGTCCTCGACTTACGACCGGCTGAGTAGTCCTCAACTTACGACCGGTTGGGGGTCGCGGCATTAAAAAGGTTGAGAACCACTGCTCTATTATTTTAGCAAGTCAACACCACATGTAAAATTTAAAAACGAGGGATAAGCTAAAGATGAAAGCTGGTTAAGTTTCTGCTCATTTAGTTGTTTGCTTTTTTGTGAGTAATAATTTATTTTGTTACAGTAAAAGGTCTGTAGGAAAAAAGTTAAAACTCAGTCAAATCACAATACTATTTTTAAATCTTAACACTAATTCAGGTTAAATACTGAAATAGCATTGGCCTGTTTATTTCAATGCAGATCAAGGCAATCCCACCATGAACCAAGGAGAGACAACCAATTCAAGTAGGTCATTCCTTTCTTATGATTTAGGAAATTAGGGACATTCCTTGTTTAATTCTTGTTTGTTGCTATAAGAGAAAAGGCCTTACAGCCCTATAATATGGATTTAGATGTAGCTGAGAACAAATTAACAACTGATATTGTTTTCATTTGTCTGAGAGAATTGGAATTAAATCTCTGTGTCTGAGTGGGTTGTGGCTGGATACGACTATGTTTATTTTGAATGATAAACCATCTTTATAACCCTCAAAATCATCAATACAGATTGTTGATATATCTTATAAAAATTCAATTTGATTATTAGGTCTAGAAAAATTGAGGAATTTTATAGAGCAGTGGTTCTCAACCTGTGGGTCGGGACCCCATTTGGGGTCGAACGACCATTTCACGGGGGTCGCCAAACAACGCAGTCCGCCATTTTCCCCTCTTTTCCTTAACTGTGCTACTCCCTTTTATTCTATTGGCTTTTGAAAGCCAATAGAATAGACTCTCTTGAATAGAGTCTAATTCTATTGGCTTTCAAAAGCCAATAGGAATTGTCCAGGCTGTCTCTGCTCTGCTGAGCCTGCCAAAAGTCCATTCTGCAAACGGTGCTGCACCAGTTGAGTAGTCCTCGACTTATGACCGGTTGAGTAGTCCTCGACTTACGACCGGTTGGGGGTCGCGGCATTAAAAAGGTTGAGAACCACTGGTATAGAGCTAGAATTTTATTTTTCTGCCCAGTATTTTTTCTTTATCCAATGTACCAGGCCAAAATCTATTTTAGCTAGCACTGCATTAGGAACGTAGGATTCTGCCTCCTACTGAATTAAACCAGAATCCAAGACCAATGCTATCAGTGCTGATTGGCTGTGGATTTCCAATGTTTGAGATAGGAAGTCTCCACAGCATTAACGGAAATTGCAGGGACTAATCCTAAGGTACTTTGCATGCAAGGTTTGTGCTCTATGATGGAGTTACAGCTGTCTTGGAAACACGGAGTCAAGGAACTCTCTCAGGCCTGACTGGGAGAAATCTTTCTCAGACTTTTTGCCTTTCCCTTTCTGTTGTTGTCACTTTAACAAGTACAAACACACCCTTTACTTTTGGCCCATAACCTATGTTTGCTGTTCCCATCCTGTTCCCAGTCCATAAAAAAACCTTGAATTGTCATTAGTCATACTTTTTCCAATTAGAATCTAAGGTTGGAAGGGACCTTCTAGTCTGATACCCTGCCCAATGCAGGAATCCTCATACCATTTTAGACAAAATGGCTATCAGGTCTTTACTTGGAAAACCTCCAGTGATGGAGCACCGTACCTTCAGAAGACCAGCTGATCCATTGCTTAATAATTTCTCCTTAGTTTCCTCCTGAATCTTTCACTGTAAAGCTGTACCGACTGGTTGTTGCCTTATTCTCAGATCTCAATCTATGCCTTTTTCCTTGTGATATCCCTTCCGATATTAGAAGACTATGTCTCCCCTGAGCCTTCTCTTCTTTAAACTGAATATACCAACCTCTGGTCCCAGTGACTGACCCAGTTTGGATCCTCAACATATCAAGTTCCTTTGATCCTTCTCTGTAAGATTTAGCCTCTAAGCCCCTTACCATCTTTGCTGCTCTTTCTAGTTCCTTAGCATTCTAAGGCAGCCCTCAGGTTATGACAGCAATTGGGACCAGAATTTTTGTGGCTAAGTAATGCAGTCCTAAAGTGCAATGTCACATGAGTGCATCACCTAGCAACACATATCCCTGTTATTATTATAACTCCGAGATGCACAGGTCACTAAGTGAAGCAAGCAGGCTGGGGGGTGCTGGTGAGAGCAAGAGAGAACGAGAGAGCAAGAGAGAGAGAGAGAGAGAGAGAGAGAGAGAGAGAGAGAGAGAGAGAGAGAGAGAGAGAGAGAAGGAAAATGGAATCTGAAATGGTCTTCATTATGTCAGTGGGAAAACAAGTGAACTACAGCTTGGATTAGACGAGAGAGTAAGCCAGAACTTAACCAATTTAAAGGAATTTAAGTCTCCAGGGCCAGATAGATTACATCCCAGGGTACTGAACAAATTAGAACCAGCCACAGAACAACTCTCAGTAATCTCTGGGAACTTTGGAGGACTAATGAGGTCTCAGAAGACTGATGGAAAATCCAATGTTATCCCTACCTTCACAAAAGGGGAGAAAGAAGGACCCAGGAAACTTGTCAGCTTGACATTTAAACCAAACATGGTCTTCAGACGAATTATCAAGCAGCATATTCCTGAGGACTTGGATAGGCATGCTATCATCATGGTTTGTCACCAATAAATCATGGTGGGCTAATCTCGTTTCCTTTGATGGAATTACTAGCTTAGCAGATCAGGATAATTCACAGGCATAATATATGAGGAACACACAATATCTATAGCAGGAACCATGTGAATGAGGAAAGCAGCATCCTGCCATTACAATGAGCCCTGAATGTTAACTCCAGAGGAACCCAATGCCACAGAAAAATGCCCAAGAAGAACTGTAGCCTTTAGCAAACACTTTGCGTTGCACTTTAAGGCATACTATGGTTTGGTTTGGGCTTAGCTTGGTTGGGTGGATCCAAGCCGGTGGTTTTCTTCCATCTGCCCCCATGAACTGCAGACATCTAAAACAAAAGGGGCACCACCAATTCTTGGCCTGCCCCTCCTAGCTGCAAAACGCTTGAGCCAAGGCAAGCAGCGCTTCCCAAAACACAGCCTGGTCGCAACAGAGGGGTCCCTCCTGCCCAAGACTGGCGCTGCAACCTTCGGAGATCTAGGCTCTGGCCAGGCCCCGAAGCGCCCTTTTCTTCTCTTTCTTCCTTTCCTTTCGCTGGCCGCCCGAAGAGACGACTACAAATCGATAGAGGACTCTCTGTTTGGTTTGGCAAAAGTGAGTAATTTCGTTAGAAAACGATGAAATTCAACCCCGAAGGATTCCTCCCAAATATTTAGTTAAAGTAACCCTGTCGGTTAATAAACTAAACAGAGAGGCAGCCCCAGCAAACCTGCCGCAATGAAAACCAGCCTGAGTAAACGAAGGGAAGTTTATAAGAAGCCGGGAGAAGGCGGCGGCGGCGCTGCAGGCGAGGTTAATGGGAAGCAGGTGAGAGGCGGCGGGGGAGGCGCCACCTCCCAGGCGCGCCCAGGTTCACACCAGCCGCCCCAGATTCCGCAGTCGCGGCCCACCCACTTCCCTGGCTCGCCCGGTTCGACCCGGTCCGGGGTAGGCCGCGACGCCAAGGAACCCGGCGGGCCTCGAGGAAAGACCCATCCCCCGTCCACAGCTGCTGCCGCGTCCTTTGACGCTCGCAAAAAGAGCGCTGGGTAAAGGCCGCCCTATCCGGACCGTTAAATCTCCCTTCCCGCCAAAGTTTATTTTGCTTATTGGTCCTGAGAAAAGTATTTCTCGTTCGCGCACGATACAAAGGGTTTTCCGTTCCTTCCCCCATTCCCAGAGCCATATATGTAAAAGTGATCTGTGGACATTTGGACCCCTTAGGGTCGTCTTAAATCATAGGTCTGCAATCTTGACAACTTTAAGACTTGGGACTTTAGCTCCCAGAATTCCTCAGGAATTCTGGGAGCTGAAGTCCACAAGTCTTAAAGTTGTCGAGGGTGCAGACCCGTTTTAAATGGCAAAGCGGTTGAAAGGAGGGCTGGGCCGCTTCTTAAAGTTCTTAAAGAACTCAACATAAATGGGAGAAACTGAAAATTTTCCTTCTCTTTCTGCCCTTTCCACCGGCATGCTTGTTTACTGCGTTTCGCAGATGTTGCATTTTTCTTTTTTGCCCCAAATTGAAGGTCGGTGGCAACTCTGCCTCGAAGAAGTCTACCGGTGCCATATTTCCAACAGCATTTGCTCCTACCGGTAGTAATAAAGTATATTTTAATTGTGTATTTTGTGGATTTTTTATATATAATGCTATTGCATACTTAATAGACTACAGTATATAGTAGTATAAACGTATTTTTATATGCCCTGGGAAACCAAAAAAAAAAATCGTGTGATTCGATTTATTGTGCAGCTATGGTGTTCTGAAACCGAAGGCTGGGAATAGAACAACCCGCTCTGTGAAAACTGGAGCCGACCACAGCTTTCCCACTGTCTTTCTATCCTCTTTGCTCCCGTTCATAGACACAAAATAATATGCTCCTCCCAAATGCAAGTACTAGAGCTGGTTCCGGTGAGAGCATTAATTAGAACCATTTGGGTCTGTTAAGGCACCATCAGGCTAGAAACCAGAAGTCTGTGAGTTATAATTCCGCTTTCGGAATGATAGCTGGCTGGGTGACTTTGGCTTAGGGCAGGGGTCTTCAAATTTGGTCCTTATATGACTTGTGGACTTCAACTCCCAGAATTCCTCAGCCAGCGTGCCTGGCTGAGGAATTCTGGGAGTTGAAGTCCACAAGTCATAAAAAGGCCAAGTTTGAAGACCCGTGGGCTAGGGACTCTTTCTCAGCCAATCCCACCGCACAAGGTTGTGGTTCTGGGGAAAATAGGAAGAGGGAACACTGTGTGTGCTGGCAATCTTAAGGTCGTTACAAAAATAAAGGTCGGGGAGATGTATGTGTGTGTGTGTGTGTGTGTGTGTGTGTGTATATATATATATATATATATATATATATATATATATATATATATATATATATATATATTATATATATATATATATATATATGTAAATACGACTCTCGTGAAATGACTCTTCTGATTGAGTCGTTCCAGGGCAACGCCAACAGGGACGATTTCCCCCCCTCCCCAAACCAAAAGCAATTTTCCTTGCACCTGGTGGTGTTGGAAGCAGGAAGATTCCTTTTCTCCTTTGAGGCTCTCCAGGTTTCAGATTTAAAACGCGTTAACAGGCGGAAGATCCTAATCCTGATGCCACTTGCTATTCTCTTCTAGATCAGTGTTTCTCAACCTTGACAATTTTAAGGCATGTGGACTTCAACTCCCAGAATTCCACAGCCAGCATTGCTGGCTGTGGAATTCTGGGAGTTGGAGTCCACATGCCTTAAAATTGTCAAGGTTGAGAAACACTGTTCTAGATAAACTGGTACTAAGTGGGAATTGTGGGGCGACTGAGCTGGGATAAAATCCAACGTGACACTCAAATTATTTTCTTCTTCTTCACTTTATGGAGTTCTTGGAGCTTCCTCGGAGGAAACAAATAGAGCAGGGGCTTTGCTCAGAAGGCCGCGTTCCTACCGAAGTAGGCGGATCTAATACGAAGACATTTATCTTCTCTTTGGTCTAGTGTAAATCAAATTAATTAGTAGAAATTCCTAGAATGGATGGTTCCACCCGAGGATTTGTTTATTTCTTTGTCCGTTAAAATGTCCCTGTTGGATGGTAATTTTGGCAGGGCTTTAAGGGCTGCTTGTGAACCCGAAGCGTTGGGGGCGGAGGGGGGGGGGGCTTGGAAGTCGCGTTGCTCCTCGGCCCACACAATTTGCCTCGTTTTGCGTCTTTCTTACCGGAAGGATTTAACGGAAGAGCTGACTCCGCCTTACTGTGATTTCTGATATCTCGGGGCATGTCCTCCGCACTTCCCCTCCCAATTTGGGGGTCTTCGGGAGTAGATGGCAGATTTCCTCTCACGAAACTTGGTTCTTCTAAAAAAACAGGCGGGAACTCCAATGGATTTGGTGCGAAGGGAAGTGTTTGATTTCACACTAAAAGAGGGCAGCCAGGAAAACCCTTGGCTGGAGCTTCATCAGAAAGCCACCCACAATTTAAATCAGGACGCTGCGAGACCCGGTATTTTCTCACGGAGCTAGCGAAATTTGCAAATATTTCCAATTAATTGACTTTTGATGTTCAGGGGTTAAGAAGTTCGCGCGCAATGCGAGCCTTTTCTTTCAATTTCAAATGGCAGCAGGGAGAGGGGTGTTGGATTTGAGTACCGCCGATTAATTCGCATCGAATCGGGGCTAGGGGATCGAGTGGCGGTTAGGTTTTCTCTTCATAAACGTCCCTTCTAGCCTAATGGCAAAGGTCCCAAGAAGGAGCAAGTACGGGAACACTCACTGGCCTCCGGTACCAAGGAAGTAATCGAGATTGACTTTCAAGCCAATTGTCAAGGAGGAGACAGAACGGAGGACCCAGGCTGGGGTGAATTATTTGCCGACCCCACCCTTCTCCCACTTGGAACGGTGAGCAGTTGTGAACCTAGTATTCTAGTAATAATGATGGTGGTAGTACTAGTAGTAGTAATAATAGATAAGATAAAGATAAAAAGATAACAAGCAATCCAAGGATCGTCTTTGGGTCTCCGATTCGGAAAATCCAGACCGCCTCGACCCGGGGCCTTTGGGGCTGCCTCGCAGCAGGACCTGGACCTTGAGAAGTGTCGGCAGGGAGGGCTGGAAGACAGGTTCGGCGTCCAGCCGTTTTTCCCGCTTGGCAGGGCGCGGTCTTAAGACTGGGACTCGGAATTTAAGTTCAGCCAGCCCCTCGTCTGAGCCGAACCTTCCTCGCAGGATTGTTGTGGACGTAACGTGTGTGGCCTTGTGTTGTCAGAGGAAAAGCGCGACCTAAAGGACTGCTGGGAGCATTCCTAGCCTTCTGTTTGCAACTGGGTTGGGAACCCGCTCCCCTTCCTTCCTTGCGTGCGTGTGTGACTGAAAAGAAGGAGGGAGAGACTGTTTGGGGTGGACGCCACCCACAGAGCCAGAAGGCCGGGGAGGAGGGTAAAGAAAGCAACGTCGAGGAACGGGGCAAAACGCGGGACATTTACCTCTCAATTGCCCGACAACACAAAGCGGACTTAAGAGGCGTTTGAAAAGAATGCGCCCTGAATGGTTACTATTCAATTTGTCCTTTATTCCCCGCTGCTCCTGGAATTGAGATCAGAAGAAAAAGTGAAACCACATGCCCGGGGTCAGCGGGATCAGGGAACCACCGCAGACAGCAAAGGCGCGGGGAGCTTGGAAGGGGACGGCGAGCGAGAGGAGAAACCCGGCCTGCCATCGCCTGCGCCCCGTTAGAGGAGATGCGGCGCGCAAAACCCGCGGAAGTGGCCGCTGCCCTGAGCCCGAGGCGCGGCCTGCCTGCCAATCAGTCGGACTCGACTGGCCTAGGTAGCGATCCGCTGCCGTTTTTCTTCACCCAAAAGTACCTACGTGGAGGTTTCCGCAGGTGTGGTCAAAAAAGTCAAGATGGCTGTGCTGATTTTTTTATGCGCGTCGGGAAGAGCTTTGATCGCCCTGTCGTGGCTGCCACTCCGACTTTTTTGACCACACCTGCGGACACCTCCACGAAGGCGGGGTAGTAGTAGAGACCTGCGGGATTCGTGTCAAGGGAGAGTTCCCGATGCAGCCTTCCGAATCCAGAGCTCGTCGCGGGAGAACGCGGCCGTAGTTAAAGCAGGCGCTTCTGTTCCCAAATCTGATCGATTGCGCGTAGGATCCCTTTCTGCTTCCCCCAACAAATTGCACAGGTGCCCGCCGCCTCGGTTTAACGGAAGGCCATTCAGGAAAGCGCGGCGCGCCTCAGGGCCGAATCCTGCGCAGGCAGACCGACTGCGCTCTCCCGCTTCGAGCTGAAAGATCAGGCGCACGCGCAGACCGCGGAGGGTCCTGGAGCGCGCCAGCCCCAGGTTGGATCTTTTTCAAAGGATCTAGACAGATCCCTTGCACAGCGACAGAAGCGACTTGCACAACCCTATCAGTAATATCGAAGAAGAATTAAAATGGGTATACCTCTTCATCATAAAACAAGCATAGGAATACTATCTCAGATATCTGTAGGACCAGAGCACTGTTGCCTTTGGCATATGGAGTTTTAACATTTTTAATTCTTATATGCTATTTTTATATTTTATAATTTTATTCCACACCACTCAGAGTTTCTCTCTAAGGGAGATGAGTGGTCAAAATGCAATAAATAAATAAATAACCCATTAAATATTAACATTTAAAATAAAAAAATAGAAATATGTATCTGCAATGAGTTTTGTGCCAGACAGCACAACCAAAACTCAAAGAGGGAAATATCTGTCAAATGACTTTAAATCAGGGATCTTCAAACTTGGCTCTTTTATGACTTGTGGACTTCAACTCCCAGAATTCTTCAGCCAGCATGCCTGGTTGAGGAATTCTGGGAGTTGAAGACCACAGGTCATAAAAGGGCCAAGTTTGAAGACCCCTGCTTTAAATGAAGTCTGGTCATAGGTTTGCTCTGTTTGGGCTCAGGACACAGTGAAGTATAGTATCCCCATGCAAATGAGAGCTGGAATACATGGAAAGGAATAAGGGAGTGGGGCTTACTCTCACTTCTGTCCCACGTAGCATTGACTCAGACCTTCCTTTGGAAGCAAGAAACTCCTGCAAGCAAGAAGGGAGTCTACAATTTAATTAATTAAACCTGGATTCCTGTCCTTGACTCTGGGCAAGTCACAAATCATAACATAAAAACCAGTACAAGCCCCAAACAAAGTCCTAAACCAGTGTTTCCTAACTTGAACAATTTCCAGAGGTTTGGATTTCAGATCCCATGGCTCAGAATTCTGGGAATTGCTATCTGAAAATTGCCCAGAAGAGGGAAAGTCTAAAGAAGCTAACGATACATTTCTCTCCCTCCCTCCCACTCTCCTTCTCTCCCCCCTCTTATTTTAATTAACTGTGATTTCTGTATTTTACATGTTGATCTATGACTGAATAAAGATTTGATTGATTGAAAGTAAGGATATGTCTAAATAAACATCAAAGATAGCCAAGGAGAAAAGGGAAATGTGGGCCTCTGTGAGACCACAATGACCTGGTGTTCCCTGTCCATACAAGATATGAGTGTGCTCAGATTCTTCTCCTGACTGCTTCCAAGGCAGATGTGTTTATAGTAAAAACCAATATGGCTTTAGCACCTTTCCTCCCTGCCACACACACCCCCTTACCAAAAGGAAGAAAGACCT